>NC_063349.1:24268310-24310022 GCF_021869965.1 Rhincodon typus | reverse complement strand
TGTTCCTGATTTACAGCATCCGCAGTTCTTTTGGTTTTTAAATAATTTTAAATCCTTGAACCATCTAGTAAATCTTTCTTTTAGAGCCATAATCACTAGTCACTTCCTTTTGATTCATTTATCAATTATTGTTAAAATGAAACAAAGAATTGTGGATGCTGGAGATCTGAAACACAAAAACAGAAATTGCTGGATAAACTCAGCAAGTCTAGCAACATCTTTGGAGAGAAAACAGTTAACATTTTGAGTCGAGTGACCCTTCTTCACAAATGGTAGCACCTAGGAAAAGGTGATAAGGGGTAGGGGAGAAAGTGAATGGAAAGGTGGAGATGGAGCCAAGAAAAGTGGAGGGTTGGGGGGTTTGTCGCCGCAGAGAAGAGTATTTGCCCCTTACAGTGTGGTCGTCTCTACACCGGGGAGACAACACACACTTTGTGGAAAAACTACATGCTATTTGTAAAAATGACCCTGAGCTTCCAGTTAACTGCCACTTCACCACGCCACAATGTTCCTACATCAGCAGTTCTCTCAGGCCTGCTGCAGTGTTCCATTGAGCCTCAACAGAAGCTGGAAGGACAATATCTCATCTACTCGGGGACATTACATCCTTCAAGACTCCATATCGAGTTTATGTATGAACACCACCTCCCATATCATTTACCTCCCCTGACACCCCAGGTCTTGTCATGACACGGGTTGCATTCAGCATAGCCAAGCCATTTCCACCACTCTTAGCCCCCGTTACCACTTACTTAGCTTCTCTCTCTTGGATTACTACCAGCAATCCCTTTGTCTGCTTTTTTGTTTTCTGGTTTTTGGGGCTCTGTCTCCGTCTATCCTGTCACTCTGTTCCCACCACCCCCTTCCAAGTCATCAGCATAAATACCTTTCCAAGCTGATGTCAGGTCTGAAGAAGGATAGCTGCACTCCAAATGTTAACTCTGTTTTCTCTCCTTCAATGTTGCCGGACTCCTGAGTTTCTCCATCAGTTATTTGTGCTTTTCTATTGCCTAACCCAGCCAATATTTACCTTCTATTCCATTAACTTTACTTTTTGTTTAATAATGTAGGTGCAACCCTGCTGAATGTCTACTGGAAATTTTCACTTCCATACACGTTGGTCTTTCATCAGCACCATCAACTTGAATCATTAACTGTTTCTGTCCCTGATGCTGCCTGACCTGCTGAGTTTTTTTCTTCAATTTTGAATTTCCAGCATCCACACAAATGAATGTTGTTCATAGGCTTTCTTCACCCCTATGATAGCCTCTCTTTAAAACAAAAATCAATTGGGCTGTGATGTACTCTTTAGAAATCCATGTGCATTCACTTTAATCAGGTCAAATTTCTCCTAAGTGCTCAATCATTCTGTATTTTATTATGGATTGCAATAGCTTTAGAATGGCTAATGTTGGACTGTCTTGCTCATCATTCTTAAATAATGCAGCTACAATTTGGAATTTTCCAATCCAAGAAGGTAATGTCTGAATTGAAAACACTTTGAAAGGATGCTTTACCTGTAACATTTCATCACCTTCCTTTCAAATCATGGTGTGGAAATGATGTCCTCATGGTTTGTCAATCTTTTAGTGTCATTGCTTTTTCAAATGCTGTGGATGCTGACACAAACTAGTTATCACCAAGTCTGCCATATTGTTATTTTAATTTGCAGTGTTATCCACGTTTGATTTTGAAGGACATACATTTCCCTTGACTGACCCCTTTCTTCTAATGTTATTTATTAATGCTAACATTATTTTGTTAATCCCTTTCTTAGTTTTTGTGTATTCTTTTCTGCAGCTTTTTAAAATTTTTTTTTTGTAGATTATATCTCTGCCAGACCCTTCTAGTTTTGTTATCTCCTAATGTCTAAACATCCATCCTTTAACTTGGCAAGGAGACCTCTTGTCTCTTGGGAATATATTGATCCTGAATTAAGTTAAAATATATTTGTATGCTTTTCAAAGTTCATCTGTGATTTTATCCAGTAGATGTTTGACCCACTCGATGTCATCAGTCTCTGTTTGATCCCATTATGTTGTCCTCAACAAATCTTGAATCTTAATAGCTGTTACATTTTTTCTTTCAAAACTAACATTAAATTTGATCATGTAATGACCACAGTTTTATAAATGTTTTCTTACTGTTAAATTGTTTATTAAGTCTCACTCATTAATTTACTAAATCTAGTAATCAGGATTACTTGCAGCCAGGCTGGAAGTCTGGTGAACATAATGTTGTGCATCTATGAGGAGCAATCAGGTTGAGGTAATTTGGCTGGAATGAGGAGTTTCTAGAGAAGGGAGTGCTACTTCTTTTGTAACATTTATTTTTTCTGATCACATTGATTCGTCTAAGTTTTAACCATTGTCAGCTTTATATCTGAGCCACAACAAATATGGTGATGCAAAAGATGCTTTACTCTGGAGGATACTTCAAGAAAATGTTGGCTTCTTCATCCAAGTTTGATTCTTCACAACTTATAATTGACTCTCATTTTTGCAACAACCATGTTTATTTATTTAATCAAATAAACAAAGAGCTTTTCAGAAAGAAAAAAACTTTCCAATGGGATGGGTTAAAAAAGCAGATTCATCCATAAAGTTAATGTCGGATAGCACAGTTGCAGTCCTAATGTTGAGTAGTGGTAGAGTATGTGTATTTTGTGAATTGAGCCAAAAGTGTTTGCTAGATATATTTTATTCCTCTGTTGTTTTAATGAGTTTACTAATAAAATAGCTGTTTAATAAGAAAGCATGGAATTGCTCATGACTCCTAAATTTGAATTGGAGGACACATGTAGGAAAAAATACTTTGAATGTGGTAGGGCAGATTGAGAGGAAGTTCAAAAGCATGTGTGATTGTTGGCTTTATTCGTGATATAAAGACAAGGAGGTTAAGCTAAAGTTGTACTGACTGGACCTCAGTTTGACTATTGGTTCAATATGAAACACCACACCAGTTATGAATAATGAGCTGGACTTGATAAATAGTAAACTTTGACGAAAAAAAAATTAAGGAGCAGTGATTGGTAGATGATTAAAGTAGTGTTGAGTTTGAAGCAAAGAAGTTAACAGCTACTAAAATTTTAGCTTTGTCAAGGCTAACTTTACTGCAGTGCCAAGACCTTGGGGATTTACTCGAATGTTATTAGGGTTAAAAGACTTTGGGTAATGTAGAAAGAGCACAAAGCTGGGGTGATTCTACTTAAAGCAGTGAAGGTCAAGAGGTGATTTGATGGAGGCAAAACAAAACAGTTTTACGAATAAATAAGGAGAAACTAATTCCAGTAGCAGAAATGTCAGTAACCAGTAGAGAACATTGGCAAATGAACTGCATGTGAAATAGGGGAATGTTCGTTTAAAGAGTGCGTGGTTGCATTTTGCCCATTACCAAAAATGGTTGGTGAGGCAGATTCAGCTGTAACATTCAAAAGGTAATTGAATAACTACTTGAAACGGAGGGGAAAAAGTACAGGGCATAAAGAGAGAGAACATGGGAGTAGGACTACTTGAATGGATCCAGTAAAGAACTGAACTGTGCAGTTGGCCAAATGGTCTCTGTTTGTGATGCGTCATTCACGATTTGTACTCGATATTAGTGTGACAGAACCAAAGCATCTATCTACCATATTATTGCCCTACTTCTGATCATGCTACATGTGGAATTAGAGACAGTTCCCATATAGAAATAGCCTAACATCATTTTAAAATAAACTGCATGATTTAAGACCTGCACTTTATCTAGTTTACATTACAATTTCAGATTTTATTGGTGAGTTTTGCTTCTGAGAGTTGAGGTTAGCTTTGAGAATATACACCATTATCATTGCTTCTGTTCAGTTGTCTGTTCACTCTTTAATCTTTGTCAGTTTATAGCCCAAGTCACGATTCTAGTAAAACATTTAATCTGCCCTTTTTTCGGAAATGAAGAAAACTCTTGAGGACAAACAGTATGACCAATAACTGAAAAAACACATCCAGGATTTTCTAATTGATCGCTGATATCTGAGCTGGCCACAACTTATGTTGCGCAGGCAAGGCATGCTGTGGGTCATAAAGGGCAAGGCCTTTCTTCAAATCTGACGTTCTGTTCGCTTCCAAAGAAAAATAGCTGCTGTGAAAACCTAATCTAATCATTGTTGTTAAGATGATAATCATAACTTCAATTAGATTAGATTTTTTTAAAAATGTAATTTTGAAAGTAATATTAATAAGTCAGAAGTAGAGGATGCAGTGCATCCATGGCTGTTGAGGGTATTAAATTGGCGAGGGGCTTCTAATCCTCTTTATTGACATGGGGGTCATGCAAGAATGTGGTGAATTGGAAATGTTTCACCCTTTTTTTTAAAAGAAATTTAAGAATAAGCGCAGCTATGACACGATAAGATCTTGTGCGTGGTGGGAGGGAATGAGAGAGCACATGTCTACGTGCATCAAAGTGAGGGGGCAGAAAGGGTGAGAGAGCCCTGATAGTGAGCAAACTAAGTACAACAATAATGTGTCATTTAATAGGTTTTTGTTAGCAAAGTTGAAGTTCATGGAATTAAAGTTCATGGGCAGAAAATTAACTGACAGGAAACAATAATGTTTAGTTGCTGTCATCCAGCCTAAGAAGGTATGCAGTGGGGTTCCCCAGAAGCCAGTTTTTGATTTTCTTTATTAAATATTAATATTTCAAACTCTGGTATCTGAGGAAGAATTTGTATGTTTGCAGATGAGACACAACTTGAAAGCATTGTTGACAGAGGTGAATGTTATTAGATTTCATGAGGGGATGGACAGGTCTGCCAGAATTGGAGCACATTTAGAAGATGTCATTTAATTTGGAGAAATGTAAGGTGATGCATTTTACTAGGAAGAATGATGAGAAGGAAGTAAAGGATGCAACACTGGGTGCTGGAACAGAGGTCTTTAGGTATCTTTGCATGAATCATTGAGGGTTTCAGAACATGTTGACAAAACTGCTTAGAAAGCATAAGAGATCCTGGGTTTTATAAATAGGGCCATAGAGTACAAAAGCAAGAAATGTATAAAATCTCATTAGGCATCAGTTGGCGCATTGCGTACATTTCTGGGTACTACATCTTAGGAAAGATATGAAAACTGTCAAGAGTTGCAGGGGGAAAAATTTAGGACAGTGGGTGGGATTAAAGACTTCACTTACAAGATAAACAAGAGAAGCCAAGGTGCCTCTCTTTTAGATGAGCACAGGAGATTTGGTACAGATGTTTGAAGTATTGAGTCTGGACAGAGCAGATGAGGACACTGTTCCCATTGCTGAAAGCGATGAAAGCCGAAGTGGACAGATGTGATTAAGGTGATTGACAAAAACTCCTTATTTTTCTGTATTTTGTTTTTTACAGCCTGTATGTTTCACTTTTCAGGTATGATGAAATATATAAACCCAAAATGTCGACCTATCTTTTCTGTTTATTAATACTAACATATCCTACATAGATAGGAACAGGATGGGATGATTTAGCCCATCAAGCTTTTTCTGCTATTCAGTATGACCAATCTGTGTGTTCTTTGGGCTTCAACCAGTTGGGGAAATTTGCTTCATGGCCATTCTGTCTCGTGTTTCTAGCTTCAAAATGTGTTATAGATGCTTGTCTGTCTTTGACTTATACTCTATTAGCATTAATGTGCATCAGGTAAGTCCTGAGACTTGGGAGGTTTCATCCGTATTTTGCTGATTAGTTTTTTTAACCTTTATCCAAAACTGAATTGAGGTAAACAATTGATTAATTTTGGTTTAATATCTATTCCTGATCAGAAAGCTGTCCTTTGTGTTTTCAGCTACTTTCGAAAAGGTAACTACTTTGGTATGGCATGCTTTGCCAACATGCCAGTGGAGAGCGAGCTGGAACGAGGCGCTCGAATGAAATCTGTTGGAATTCTGTCCCCATCGTATACACTCCTGTACAGATACATGCATTTCCTGGAGAATCAGGTCAGGTGAGGGCTCTTGTGTTAGTAGCCCTTAATATGTGATGAATCATTTCACGAGAATGATGTAAATATTCACACATCGAAAAATGTTTGCAATTCAAGTAGTTGTAAACTAAATAGGTATTCCTCTCCAAGCAGACTGAAAGATCCTTTCACTAACTCCCACCTAATGTACTCTGTTACTACTAAACCACATGAACTCTGTGCTGCTAACTGAATGTTTCCTGGTGTAATGTGGAATTGAATAGACTTGTTTTACTGATGTGTTGTTAAGAAAACCTCTTGCATCAATTCTGAGCTAGTGTAAACTTTCCAAGTGTAAAATGTGATAATTATTAGATGGCTGCCTAGTGCCTAACTGCTTTATGGCCCTGAAAATACTGACTTCTCTTGGTGTTGAGTCATTTGCTTGTGTTTTTGAAATATTTTGTATCTTTCTTGTGCCTTTTTACTGATTCATTATTTTAAAATCTTTTGATGTAATACATTCTCATCCAGTTTCACACATCCACAACAATTACAAAAATCTATTTAACTTGAGTCATTCTCATTTATGCATTATTCCTTTGCATTTTTTGATTTGTTTCCATATTTGAATGAAACAAGTTTTCAACTGAAACTCCAGTTTTCGGATCTGATGAAGTGCATATAAACCCAAAATTGCAACCTGCTTTTCTTTTGTTTTCTAATACTGACGTATCATCTGTGTAATTCATCAACAATCAATTTGATCTTGTGGTTATTTGAATGTGATTTTGTAAATGTAGGTACCTTCCAACAACTTGCTATACTTTGAGTCACTAATAGTAATAGCTGAAATTCAGTTTTGAAGGTATTGCATTTCCTCCTGGACTTAACTAAGCTTTTCCTCGCATTGCTTACAGAAAAATAATTGCAATTTTAATTTTCACTGCCTTCTTACCCTCTGCATAACTATGTAGAGCAACATTCAAGCCTGGAACTTTCCTTAGTAGTATACAACCTAGATTAAGAACCGCTGTCAGATTATGCAATCAGATATGCTGCATTTTTCATACTGTTTGTTAGTCCTCACTGAACCGGAGATTCATCTGTTTCCTTTGGCACTGTAATGTCACCAAATGTTTTGGGGGCTTAGGAATTTAATGTTCTGTGCACCAGGCATCTCTAAATTTGTCTTTTTTAAAAATTTATTTCTTTCTGCACGTCTTTGGGTTCAAAGAGCAGCAACATTAAAATATGCATGTAGCATACCCATAATCCTATACTTGCAATATTATTGATTCTGCAGATAACAGAGAAGAGACATATTGGCTGCCTATTCTGCCCAGCTTGTTGTATTGAATGCTTACTATCCAAAGTGAATCTCAAGGTTTGGTGCACAAGTTAGCTAAATGAACAATTTGGTTGGATGAACTCGACCATTGACAAATAGAACAAAACAAAACAAAACAAATTCGACCATTACAAATTGTACTGAGAGAAAATACATTCATTATGCATCCACTTCACTTCAACCTAGAGGCAAAAGGTTCAGGTAGCCATTGAATGATTTAGGCCTTGTGCTGTGATTTATTTTGATAAAGTTGTTTGCTTATTGCCAGACATACAGTATGCACAACTTCTAAAAGCTATATCCAAGAAAAGAATGTTGCAGTTCCCACCCTGCCCCCCACCCCCCCACCCCCATAAACCTAACAAACTCGGTGTGTCCAGATGAGGTAGAACTGTATTAAATAAATTGGGCGTCAGTTCTTTTTCTAAAGGTAGGCAATTTTTTTTAAAAAACCCTCCACACTAAAGATATTGAAGTGAAATTCTGAAAGTTACAAAATCCCCGAATAGCTCAGAATATATTGTATATTTTTACAGGCATCAACTTGAAATTCCTGGGCATTATACACAATTAGAAGCCTTTTATGAAGACAAGAAAGGTGTTTTACCCACAGCGATGAGCAGCAAAGGAATTCCTACATCCCTTCAGCCTCTTCACTGGTTGCCAACTGTTAATAAATACATGTATCCTGAGATGAAGGTAAAAAGAACATAACTATTTAAAGCATTTGGTGTATGAAAGTCACATAATTATTCAAAGGGGTTTGCAAACCTAAATAATCTGGTAATTACTTCATGCGATATCATTGTCATACTGAACTCTGAACAATGCTAATTTGGCCCAAGTTGAATTTCGTAATCATTTGAAAATTAAGTTCTTTATCAAAATAATTCTCTTGGCTTTGTTTTAAACAATTCCACTCATGCTTTTTGTATTAGGGTTAGATGTTAAAAGCTTCAGTTTATAGTGTACAATATGAGTTGGGACGTACATTCTCCACTAACATTTTTTGAAGAATGAAAGTTTTGAGCAGATTAAACTGAATATAATAACTTGAACTTTTGGACTGATCGGGAAATGTGGCACATACGTTACAGCTTCAGGTGCCCACTTCGTTGGGGGAAAATCCTAAAGCTATTTCCTTTTGTATGTGTCGCCTTGTAACTCGTGTCACAAGTTCTACAAGAGCAGAATTTATTTCTCCATAGAATACGTGGAGTGTAATTTGAATGCAAAATTTTAATTAATGACCAACCTGCACTTTATTTATTTAGCGCATTACTTCATTGGGAAATCCTAGACCAGTTCAATAGTGAAGTGATTTGAACTTGGTTGAATAGTTGGGGATTTAAGAAGCGTCTTAAAGCAAACTTGAACACCAAAGGGTAGACGTTCCAGACATTGGACTTGAGTAGCTAAAAGTATACCCTATAAAGTAAAAGGAAGAAAGAGAAGGATGAGAAGGTTATTTTTATGAATTTCCTTCACCAGTGCAGCAGGCTTTTTTTTTTCAATAGGTTTGGCAGAAGTGACTCAAGACAGTCCACTGTTGGGCATGAATAAACTAGAACGGTTCAATGCTACATTGATAAATCAAAGTATAGAATTGATAAAGACTCAATTAGGAATAAGATTTAAATGTTGCTTTACATCTCCTAATCCTGCTTCCTTCTGTACCTATGTCCATCCATTATGAAAAGCAAGCGACATTGTTTGACTTTACTTTGTCATGTTGTCTTTGTAACAGAATGGTGAGAATTCAGAAATAAAGCAGGTAGTGTGAATGAATGAATTTTCTTCTATGTTCAATCAACTTATTAGAGTTCAGGCTTGGCCAACCCTTATGAGATAGCATGGCTTCTGCCCAGGAAGGGCTAATTTCACTTCTGTTGCCTCACATTCCATTGTGTTTGAATAATTGATCTTTCCTCTCGGACATTCATTATATCTAAGATCAGGTTGTCATATATTTTATTTGCAGTAACCTAGTCCTTGGTCTATAAAAATGATCCACTTTGAAACATACATGTGTCTCAGTTTGGATTTTTCATTATTTGAAAATTTGCTGCCAAAAGCTTTATTCAGTCAATTAATTAACAAACAGTATTATTAAAATGTTGCTGAAATTCTTGTCTTGGAAACAGATCACTCATCCTGCAGGATGCATGTCACAGTTCATCAAGTTTTTTGGGGAGCAGATAATGGTTCTTTGGAAGTTTGCACTTTTAAGGAAACGGATTTTGATTTTTTCTCCCCCACCGGTTGGAGTGGTCTGCTATAGAGGTGCGTGCTTTGATTGAATTCAATTTTTAACACCGCTCACACTTAATAGTTTATGTAACGCTAAAAGTGAGTGTATGAAGCACAGACCATTCTGCCATTTGCAGCAGTGACTATTGGCCCCATAGTTGATATTTCCAGTTATTGGCATGAAACATTTTGTTATTGAGAGGTTCTGGCTCAAGCTGTGCAGCAGAAACCTGGAAAAATGATCAGTAACATGTTTAAACGTAACACTACTTCTGACCACAAACAAGATAAGTCATCATTTTTATTTTATTTCTGCTTGATTAAGCATAGTGAACACTTTTTGTTTTGCTTCTGAGGATATGTAATGTATGCAATATTGCAGAGAACCAAAATGGTTCTTTGATCTTGATTATCAATGCTGTATCTCAATGTGACTTGAAGTTACATAGACCACAATGGTTAGACATTGTGTGATCATACCAATCCAGCACTAGTAAGGATTTTGAGATTAGTTCCCATTTTTTTTGTTAGTTGGATCTCCACAGTTCTGATGGTCCACTGACCCTTTTGTTATCCGAGCAAGTAACCTAGCCCTCCTCTCTACCCTCCCTCACCCTATTCAGCACGCTACCACTTTGAATCATCTCGCGGTCTCTCTCTCTCTTCCCCTCCATTTCTTCTATTTTAGTTTACTGTTGTTGCTGTCTGGCCAATGTTTCACTGCCTGGGATCAGAGGAGTGCCTGAAACCAAGCCTTATTTCTACATCAGTGTAGCAGATATTGAAACTCTGGAGACTGAAGTATCTTATGTGGCCTGTAAGTATATGAGATTCTGAAATAACTTTCCTTCATATCTGTAACTGTCTTTGAAGACCTAACAGCAGGATTTTTGGTTCTATTTGATTGCAAAATCTCAGCATGTTTATAAAATCTCTACACAATTTAAGGAGTAACTCTTGAATTGCTCGAAAAAAATATATTTTTCTTGCACACAGCATAAGAATACCAATTCATGGGGAAAAACCCCTTGTCTCTCTTTTCCAGCAATATTCAAATTCTGTACTACCGAAGGACTAATTGTATAAATGCCAGTTGAGTATCTGAGAGTCTGATCTTGACCTCTTGATTACAAATTGCATTCCATGTTTTAAGGCACAACAGAAAAGATTTTTGAAGAAAAGAAAGATCTATACGATGTTTATGTCGATAACCAAAATGTGAAAACTGACCGTGAGCACCTTCAGCAACTACTTAAAATAAACAGTGCAGATAAGGACAAGTATCGCAAGCTCAATGACCAGAGGTAAGTAAAATCCCATTTTCATTCCTTTTTTCTTTCTCTTTTTCCTCTTTTTTTTTTGTTAAAAATCAATGATGTATTGGTTAATTAGCACCCCTTCCTATTACCTCGAGATGATCCAGGAATTGAGTCCAAAGATGTAGGTTAAGTGGATTGGCCATGCTAAATTCCCCTGAGTGTCCAGGGATATAAATGCTAGATGAACTAGCCCTAGAAAATGCAAGGTTACAGGTTAAGGGGGAAGATCTGGGTGGGATGCTGTTTGGGGACTCCATGTGGACTTGATGGGCCAAATGACCTCCTGCCACACTGTTTTGGATTCTATGATTGAGGATGTATACTCCTGATTGGTGTTCTATAATATAGGCAGGCAATGGATGACTTGAGCTTCTGTTTTTTTAATACTTGTATTGCTCTCACTCTGCAAAGGGAATTGTATATAACATGTGCTATGAAGATGCTTTATATTTAATATTGCTTAAGGGTTTAAGACTTGAAGGCTTGTGGGAAATGGGATGTGCTTCAAGTACTGTGGACAGTCAGGGAGTGGCTTCTTTAAAAGTGTTCATTGAAGGTTCACTATGGACATTGAAAGTATTTTTAACAAGACTTCCTGGAAGTTACATGATTGATGACTGCTTGTTTTACTGTAGACCCTGCTGGAGCTTTTTTTAATTGTGACTAGCTTGGAGGGGTTTTACCTAGTTCATTTGGGAGAATCATACTAAGAACAAGCTGCCCACTGATCTCTCCCATTTCTGAAAGGAAAGTTTTCTGCTTTATTTTGGGGTGCCACCTATTTGTTCTGAAAGACTGATGAAAAGAATATCTGCAAGATGGTATTTCCTGAGTAAGCTGTGAGTGCAAGACCTCAGACCACCATTTATGCCTACACGTGCCAGAACGTGAGCAAAAGACTCCACAAAATTGTATGTTTTATCTTCTTGACTACAAAACTAGCCTCTTGGCCAGAATTGTTGTTTTTTCAGAAAGCCAATCTTTACAAAAAAGTCCTGCTTTTAAACCTCTGTTTTTGAAGCATGTTTACGTGTATTTGCATGTGTTATTTGGGTATGTTTGTCGGTGAAAATACTTCTATATTATTGACTATGTAAGTTCATCAATTATTGTATCTTTATTAGATAAGTTTTGATTAAATAATAAACCCATGATTGTTTGCTAAGAAACCTGCTTGGATCTTAAGTTTAAAACCTGATATGAACAGAGACCTAGAGGTTCAGATACATAGTTCTTTGAAAGTTGTGTCACGGGTAGACAGGGTTGTAAAGAGATATTTGGTACACTTGCCTTCGTTGCTCAGACCATTGAGAATAGGCTTTGGGATGTCATGATGTACAAGACTCTGTGGAGGCTACTTTTGGAGTATGTGTATGGTTCTCGATGCCCTGGTGTAGGAAGGATATTATCAAATTGGAGAAGGTGCAGAAAAGATTCACAGGGATGTTTCTGGGCCTGGAGGGTTTGAGTTATAAGGAGAAACTGAATAGGCTGGAACCTTTTTCACTGGAGCCGAGGAGGTTGAGGGGGTGACTTTATTGAGGTTTATAAAATCATGAGGGGTATAGATAAGGTGAATAGCAAAGGCCTTTTCCCTAGGATAGGGGGGTTCAAAACTAGAGGGCACATTTTTCAGTTGAGAGGAGAAAGATTTAAAAAGAACCTGAGGGGTACCTTTTTCACGCAGAGGGTGGTGCGTGTATGGAATGAACTGTCAGAGGAAGTGGTAGGTGCAGTAACAACATTTAGAAGACATTTGGACGGGTACGTGAATAGGAAGGGTCTAGAGGGATACAGCACAAATGCAGGTAAATGGGACTAATTTAGTTTGGGGAAACTTCAACTGCATGGACGAGTTGGACGAAAGGGTCTGTTTCCGTGCCTTGTGCTCTATAAGGTATTTAATTGGTCATCTTGGTGACAGAAAAATTAATTTTATGTCATAACACATGAAGTAGTCGGACTAGAGCCATGGTGTATTCATCTAGACTTGTTTGTAACACAACATGTAAATCTTTTCAACAGGCAAATGCTACTTTATTCTCAGGAGGTGGGGGGAGATTGCAGTACCAATGAAGAAGACCTGTTCATTCTGTAAGTAGCTAACCGTAGACATGTCGGGAAAGAGAGGAGAAAGGGAATATTAAGACACAAGTCTGTTCAAGTGGACAAAGCTCTAGCTCAGATGAATTCTAATGAAGCATGTTATTCAATATTATTTGAAGTCCATCTCGATCCATTTCAACTGTAAATTGAAATAAATTTAGGGAAAGATAAAGCTTTTCTGTGAATGTGCAGTTGGATTCCAGAAGATGCTGTATCATGAGGAAAATTAGACAAAGCATTGAAAGAATCTAAATGTGCAACATTAATAATTGTAAGTATTATATATGATAAATTATGTTCCAATTCAGAATTAATTGCTGAACAATATTGTAAGGTAAAATAAAATGCACAGATCATGGAGGGATGACTAAGAAATTGTCTGAAGTCCAGGTATTGGAGAAAGTTTGTAAAACTCTAATTCCTTCTTGCTTTCCGAGTTGCTGATGAAGAGCAATTTGTTCAGGTCTATAATTCTTTCAATGTCAGAAGTCGGACGACACCAGCTTGTAGTCCAACAGGTTTATTTGAAATCACAAGCTTTCGGAGTGTTGCAGCTTCATCAGGTGAAGTGAGAAAGAAGTACACAGGCACAGAATTTATAGGCAGAGAAATCAATGAGCAGAGAGATCAAAAGATCATACAAATGGCGTGAGTGGAGCGTCAACAGGTCAAGGTCGAATAATAGGTCTCAGCAAGTAATCAAGTGTCAGGTGGTGTGAATAAAGTGTCAACAGCTGAATAACAAGCGAAGGGTAAGCTTTAATCTGATTAAATAAGGAAGAGAGATAATTACAAAAAATTTTTTAAAAACAAAGGGCGTACTGGAGACAAATCAAATGACTGGAATGACAAAATAGGTATAAGTCACATGCCAAGGGTCTAACCAAAGTAACAAGTAATCTAAAACTGTACAAACTAATTAAGATAGAGAGATCATAAGAAGATATCAAGGTGATGGTGTCAAAATGGGACAGTACGGAATATTTTACAGATACAAATGTGTGGTAGGGTCGCATGTAGTGAGACATAAACCCAAGATCACGGTTGAGGTCGTCTTCCTAGCTACAGAACTTTGTTATCAGTCTCTGCTCTGCGATTCTGCGTTGTGTATCTCTAAAGTCCCCTTGAAGGACACTTATCCAAAGATCGGAGGCTGAATGTCCCTGACCGCTAAGGTGTTCCATGACTGAGAGAGAACATTCCTGTCTGGTGATTGTTGTGCAGTGTTCGTTCATTCATTGTCGTAGCATCTGCATGGTCTCACCAATATACCATGCCTTGGGGCATCCTTGCCTGCAGCATGAGAGAGACAACATTGGCCAAGTCACATGAGCATCTGATCACGTATGTGGTGGGTAGTGTCTGTATTGATGATCTGACATGTCTTGCAGAGATTGCCGTGAAAGGGCTGTGGGCTATTGTGATCGATGTTGTCCTGAAGGCTGGATAGTTTGCTGCGAATTGTGGTCTGTTTAAGGTTTGGCAATTGTTTGAAGGTAAGAAGTGGAGGCAGAGGGACGACTTTGGCGAGTTGCTCGTCGTCATCAATGACACATTGAAGGCTGTGAAGAACATGGCATAGTTTCTCTTCTCCAGGGAAGTACTGGATGATGAAGGATACTCTATTGGTTGTATCCTGTGTCTATCTTCTAAGGAGGTTGTTGCAGTTTTTTGCTGTGGTACAAAAGTACTGGCAATCGATAAGTTGAGCATTGCATCCTATTCTTATGAGGGCATGCTTCAAAATCTTTAGGTGTGCATCGTATTCCTCCTCATCTGAGCAGATCCTGTGTATATGCAGGGCTTGTCCGTAGGAGATGGCTTCTTTAACATCTTTAGAGTGCAAGCTAGAGAAGTGCAGCATCATGAGATTATCCGTGGGCTTGCGGCAGAGTGAGGTACTGAGGTGTCGGTCTTTGATGGAGATATGTGTGTTGAAGAATGAGATTGATACTTGAAGAGTAGTCCATGGCAAGTCTGGTAGGATGAAACTTGTTGATATTGCTATGTAGTCATTTCAGTGATTCCTCACCATGAGTCCAAAGGAATAAAATGTCGTCGATGTATCTGGTATATAGCACTGGTCGGAGGTCCTGTGCAGCAAAGAATTCTTGTCTATGAAGATGTTGGCATATTGGGGTGCAAATTTGGTCTCCATGGCTGTTCTGTATCTGGATGAAGAGCTGGTGTCAAAGGTTAAGACGTTGTGGCCAAGGATAAAGCGGATGAATTGTAGGGTGGCATCTGGAGATTGGCATTTGTTGGTATTGAGTACTGAGACTGTTGCAGCAATGCTGTCATTATGGGGGATGCTGGTGTAGTGTGCCAAAATGTCCGTTATGACGAGGAATGATCCTGGTTCGACTGGTGTGGGTGCTGAGATTCTGGAAGAGATCTGTAGTGTTTCAACAGACGCTGGAGGTTCCTTGTACAAGCAGTTTCAAGATGCCCTTGACATAGCCAAACCTTAAACAGACCATAGTTCGCAGGCAACTACCCAGCCTTCAGGGCAACATTGACCACACAATCCTGCCACGGCAACCTCTGCAAGGCATATCGGATATTCAACATGAATGCTACCATCATGTGAGAACACCACCCACCACATACACGGCTGATACTCCACCCAGTGTTGCTTATCTCATATGCTGCAGGCAAGGAAGCCCCAAGGCATGGTGTATTGGTGAAACCATGCAGATGCTACGACAACGGATGAATGGACACTGCACAATAATTGCAAGACAGAGATCTTCCCTCCCAGTCGGGGAATGCTTCAGCGGTGGAGGATATTTAGTATCCAATCTTCAGGTAAGCATCCTCTAAAGCAACCTTCAAGATACACAACAACGCAGAATCGCCGAGCAAAAATTGATAGCCAAGTTCTGTACCCAGGAAGACTGCCTCAACTGTGATCGTGGGTTTGTGTCATGCTGCATGTGACCCCACTACATTGTTCCATATCTGTAAAATCTTCCTTACGGTCCTGTTTTGACACCATCACCTTGATAAATTATGATCCCTACCTTAATTATTTGTACAGTTTTGGATTGCTTATTACTTTGGTTAGACCCTCGGCATGTGACTCTTATATCTATTGTCATTCCAGTCATTTGGTTTGTCTCCAGCACCCCCTAATGTTTTTTAAAAAAATTTTTGTAATTATCTCTCTGCCTTATTTAATCAGATTAAAGGCTATCCTTCGCTTGTTATTCAGCTGTTGACACTTTACTCACACCATCTGACACGCTCGATCATTTGCTGAGACCTTTTATTCGACCTGTTGACAATCCACTCACACCATTTGTATGATATTTTGATCTCCCTGCTCACTGATTTCTCTGCCTATAAATTCTGTGCCTGTGTACTTCTTTCTCACTTCACCTGATGAATGGACAGCACTCTCTGAAAGCTTGTGATTTCAAATAAATCTGTTTGAGTATAACCTGATGTCATCTGACGTCCACAGCCATCCAAGACCAGTACTTCCACATCATGGTTACCATTCTTTTAGTATTTCTTCTCCAGACATCAGAGAGGCTCTGATTGGAGTATTTGTCTCAACTAAGTTGTGAGCCATACTGTTTCTGTAAGCAGCGTGTCTTTAAGTGATTACTATTCTTCATGCGTTAAAGGTGTTTTACTAGTCAACTGGCTAATGTTGTCCCTGATGACATGTCTTGCAGGTTTTTCATGGAACAGAACAATCGGATCTTCCAGATGTTGCTGGAAGTGTCAGCATGCCAAGATAAAACACTTACAGCTGACCATGTAAGGAGTATGGGGCTGGATCCCCAGGGGGATCGCATCTTCCTGATGGATTTACTTGAAGTTTATGGGATTGACGTGATGTTGGTTATTGACAATCCTTGTTGCCCGTGATCCAAGTGAACTTTGACTAGTGAACTGCTGTATGAACTGGACAGGACCAAGATGAGAGGTTTGAATGGATACATTGAGTTTAAAATAACCAAGTGCACTTGCACCATGACTTGCCACCATCTCTTGAATTGTGCGCAGGTCAGTTCATGGGTCACTTGTTTTGGCTCTTCAGTTATCTGTGTATTTAAAGATTGTTGGAGAATTAACCAGTGGAAGAAATCAGAACGGTTTCACTGAAAGAAAAACCCAATTGAAGGAAATTTTATTTATTTGTAGTTTTGATTTTTCCTTTTTTTTGTAATTTCTGAATGTGTTTTATAACTAGCAGCTGTGAATTAGCACATACACATGCATGAATGCATTTGTGAATTTATTTTAGTACATCAGAGACTCCATACTACACCACTGTGAAATGTAGTAAGCCTTTCCTGTTTATGTTTCAACCAAGATTGCATTCTTCTTTTCAGTAGGTCCTTAGTTTGATTTTCATTAGCCGCTCTGCTTAATGGCTTGCAATGGCTCATTCCCTTTTAAATTCTGAATATTTTTTCTTGAATAGGTATTTAAAATTGTCCCTTTGCACAATTTTTAAGACTTATTGGCCTGTAGTAGGTGACTTTGACATCCACATGAAAACAAATTTAATCACTTAGTTACATATCCTATTACAGTGTATTGTTATTAATTTGATTGGAGACTCAGCATTTCAAATGCAGGGAATGGGAGGAATTTTCTGATCCAGAATAGTTCTCTCTGGTGACAGAGTCTTCTGCAAACTCATGTTAAACAAATTCAGCAATTGTTTGAATGTTTGACTGCATCTTGTACCTTGCTGTTAAACAGCAATAACAAGGGAATGTTGGAGCCTGCTTATGGAGTGATCAATATTTTAAGTTAGAAAAACAGTTCTCAGTGCTACCTGTAAGGCGGTTGCATGCTTTTCACCAAGCCTTTGCATCTTCAGCTGTTTGCTCAAGATGAGAAATGGTATTGCTGTACTCCAAGCTGCCACCTTAATTTTTGTTTAGAATTCTTTGAAATGTTTGTACTGCTTTTGACATTCATTTAATGAGCAGAAAAATTAAGATCAAATTTAAAGTGACATTTGAAAAAATAAATTCTAAATAGTACTTAGGCATGTACAAAATAGAAGGACTAAGTAACGTTTTGAAGAAAGGTCTTGCGTAAGAAAAGAAAATGGTAAAGAATGTTAAAATAATTGCAGAAATGTTGAGGCTTGGATTAAAACAAAAGGCAGAATGAAGGGGTGGTGGAGATACAAAATAAGTATTCATCTCTTTTTCAGTGTTTTTGTAGGAATGAGAGGGTAAGAGGAGGAGGTGGGTGAACCATTTGGAGGGGACAACTGTAGATAAGGAAGTACTAAGAAAAATTGGTGAAACTCAATGATAAATCAGTTATAGACTGGTTGGGCTTGCATTATATGCTGACAAGTTTTGAAAGCTGGGCATTGTTACTCCTCTGTAAGATGTGCTCAAAGTTAAGGGTTTTGATATAGAAAAATGATGCAAACTATTTCAGCTGCTTGGTGAACCTTTAGCTGGAAGGTATCAAATTAGGCAGATCAAAAAAAACGAAGTTGGTTTTGGGAACACTCTTTCTCTAATTGTGCTTTAATATGTAAAACCCAAATTGAATGTTAAACCGAGAAATGAATAAATGTTTTAAAGGACAGTTGGATGGAATACAATGAATAGTCGAGAGGTACAGGGCCAATTTAGAGTGATATCTTTGTTCTGTAAAATTGAAGTTTAATATATAGATTGAATAAAAATAAGAATAGTTAAGTACCTACAGGATATATTCTCATTCTTTAAAAGTACTGTATTATAATAAAAATTACAGCAAGAAGGCTTGTCAACTTTAAACAATTATCTCCTTTCTTTATCTTGTATTCACTTGCAAATGTGTAATTCAGGTTGCTTCCTGAGATTATCACAATTTACAAAGTGGAACATTTTACCACTAGTGACTATTTAAATGTGACTGAGATTTCGTTTTGCCATACTAGAGGTAATCCTGAGTTAAGCTCCTTAATATGTACCAACCTGTCAAAACAATTCACTCTTGCAAAACCTTCTCAGAGTTTTCAAACATCTCTTAGATTCAAGGGATTTTTAAAAAACTTTCCGGTCAGTTAAGATTCTGAATTTTTCAACACTGTCCTAATCAATATCATTTCATTTCCTTGAGCAATTTTAATGGATATTGACCAAAACTTGCCATAGCTCTAATATTTTAATAGGAATGTTCAGAACTCTAACTAAAGCCTACAACTTGGTTTTCCAAACAACGCATGTTTAAAATTGATGTTACTTTGTTTAAAACCCTTCGTGGTATTATTCTATGTGCATTTACACAATAAAGGAGTAGGTTATGCCTTACAAATCATTTGGAGCTCATGAAGTGGTTCTTGATTTATTGAACAGGAATTGTGTCACAGGTATCTTTTTGTCAAATTTTAAGGACAGTTAAGGCTCATGAAAGTAATGATGAGCTGGATAGTGTTATTGAAAATTGTCAATAAACTTAAAATCCCCTGGAAGAGGATAGGGTGGCATTTTGGCACTAGCAGCAGCGCAGAGCCATAATCCAGGAAGGATCATAAGCATCACTGTCCATTAGAGAGAATCAGTGGTTACACATACCTTTTGAGGATAGCCACTCTCCAAGAATGGAGGAAGGTGAGGAGGCAAAGCCTGTATGGGGATCGACCCTGTGCTGTAGGCTTTAACTGAACCTGTCAGTAATGATATGGCAGGGGCTGCTGTAGCAATAAAATTTTACAGTCGGCCAAAGCAAATACCATTACTGACAAATCGAAGGGAATTAAAAGTATTCAAATGGCTCTAAACAAATTGAAAAATGGTATAATGAATGTCACTGACCTTAATGTCAGTAAAGTAATGCACATTAGAATATGGAAACTGTCTTGTCAGTAAATGCCCATTAGTAAAGTATGAGAGATTTGTGTGATTATTGACCTTACTTCAATTAGCCAATCAATATTAAACGCATCAGAGGACTAAGTATAGGAAAACTCTCAAGGGCATTTGAGTAAGTTGTTAAGGTCATACCAAAAATACTGTTAGATTCCATGCCCCACCTTTCAGGAATTAATCCTTTTTATTTGCATGTTGGGAATGTTGGCACTTCATTACATATACAGTTGCACTGCCACACATGCCCCTGACTTGAAAATTCAAATCTAGAATTTTATATGAAATGATGAACTTTTAATATATAACCACAGATGCTGTAGTATGGAGTATCTGGTGCATTTTCTCACCAATCACTTTTGAAGGCAAGACTTGTGTTTTTTTTAATTTAAATTTTAGAAATAGTGTTATCATCCAATAATTTTATGTCTTTAAAACGTAAGATTCTGCTCCAGGTGTTGGGAGACCAAGATTAGGTTTCATTTTTGATTCTGTGAGCATCAATACTTTAATCTGTAAAATTCATTCCATTGTAGATATTTTTAATGGTGACTTGCACTCTGTTTCTGTCCGGAGCTGTAATTGGGAAGGGGGTGACTTTTATTGCTGGATTGAAGGGTACGTTTAATGCTGGATTGATGTTGATAGTACATTGAATTTATGTGAGCTGCACTTTGCCTACCATGAGTTTGGAGCCTAAACTGCATTATGTAGCTAATCCAAGTGATCATTTTTGTTTACATTTGTGGTCCACCTGTTAGTTTTCAGTTTGTGTGTGTTGTAGTACTAGATTACAAAAAGTATATGGTTACTACATATGTACATTTGCAAACATTTTGTCATTGAGAATGGACAGTAAGTTTTTCTACCTCTCCCTGCCAGCCAGGGCTGAGTGAATTTTTTCCTTAGCCACATTGTTAATTTAATATTGGGAGATATGTTTAAGCCTAGCACATGAGAGCTACACCAATCCACTTGTGTTTATTGATACAATTGCTGAATTAACACCTATCGCAACTTATTTCATCTATTCAATGATGTTTCTGAGCATTGGTGTGATTTTCTTTTGGTTTAGCTGTATTTAAGGATATCTTTGACACCTGGCTAGATCTCCTGGTGCTACCAACATGAATAACATTTCTGCCAGTGAAGCATTTAATTCTTTTATTCCTTTGCATTAATATTTCTTAATGTTAAAAGGGTGCAGTGAAGCAGCAATAACCAACTTGTATTATAAAGAATATGACCAAATTGATGGATGTATGATTACGACTAAAATATTCCTATCGTAGTTCATGTTTATTCTGCACTGATAAGTGATGATACAGTGTATAAGATCCAAACCAACGCTGCTGTTGTATAGTATGTCCAAGTATTGAACATGTAACCAGGTATTGTAGTCTTTTGTATAGTATTGCCTGGTCTGTCTTAACTGTACACTCTGAACTATTCAAAGTTGCATGGACATGAGGTAAACGGTAACTTTAAAAACATGATCACACAATCTGAACATAGCATTTGTGTACGTTCTATATTTTAAATCCTCACCTCTTAATTTTTAACACTAATTTTGAAGTCTTCTATTTACGGTTATAAACAGTCATCTTGGACAGTAAATTATCTATTTTGACAGCATTTAATGGTCTCTTTCACTTTATTGCACTGGTGTGACACGAATCATGTGATTTGATGTATCCAGCCACGGGTGAATCCACACAACTGGTGACTCAGTCTGAGATCTTACTGCACAATGATCAACTTTCAGAACCATTTTAACTAAAGCGATATTGTAATCCAGTCATTTCCATACATGAAAAAGAATATGTACACACCAACATCCATGACGTCTTAGTTCCTAATAACATGATCCCATTGAATGACAAAGCAGGCTCGAGGAGTTAAATGACCTCATCTTTTCTTATCTCTTAAGGGCTTGTGGAGCTTTTTATTTGCTTTCATTATTACTTTCTGACTTTTTTTTTGAAAGAAGCTTGATAGAAAACTTCAAATTTTGGAAACAAAATGGATTTTAGTAAATAGTTTTGTGACGTTTTTGGCAAAGTGTTTGTGTACTCACCAATACACTTGGATCAAACCCCCTAGCGTTCAGATTGTATTTAATTTTGTACTAGTACCTAGAAATTGTTCTTCCTCCGTTTACTGTAGA
Organism: Rhincodon typus; assembly: GCF_021869965.1. Lineage (NCBI taxonomy): Eukaryota > Metazoa > Chordata > Chondrichthyes > Orectolobiformes > Rhincodontidae > Rhincodon > Rhincodon typus. The sequence continues at coordinate 24,288,072 of NC_063349.1, read as the reverse complement.
AGCTGAAAGCCTGCAGCTAGTGTCCTATGGAGGAAAGGTAAGTAACTTTTTGTCCTTGGGCATTGATTGGGTCGATAATAACAGACATTGATATACCTACCTTATGTCAGTGGGGAAAGGGAAATATGAATTGGTAGTTTTTTGTTTTAATTTTGAAAACTTTGAAAAGATGGCTGTTCTTTTTTCACTGCCTCCACTCTTTGATACTGTGTTAGCTTCACAAAAAAAAATGAAAGGTTATAGCCTGCTCAGTTTTGAAATTTTCATTATCTATTAAGGTGCAGCGGTATTAATTGACATTGACATTGACGTTAATCAATATGGTATAAGGAGAGAGATGAGAAAGCTATACTGCCTCTGCCAATAGTCTGTTGGGATCTTGGTGGAAACCAAGGCTGTGAACTTGATCATGTTATGAAATTTTAAGATTTTAGATTCAAGGTTCTTACTGTTATGCCTGAGATTAAGAAATGCTGTGGTTGCAGAGGGAGCCTTAAAATGTTTTATAAGGTGCTGTGAAATTTATCTGTATTTCATTGTTAGGATTAGAAGAACATAGAATGGAAAATTTGGATTTTTAAAAGAAGGTACCTGCTGTTGAAATTACTAAAAGGGACTTGGTTTTTTTTTAATAAAAGGTGTATGTGAAGAGATGTAAATTTCTCAATGTTTTCTGTGGATGATTTTGTACTCTGTAAATCTGGATAGATGTGCCTAATATATTTTCTAATTAAAAGTTATCCATAGCAAATCTTACTTCTGTATCAGATCTGGTCTATTGTCAGTGCTACTCACGTTTAAGCCACAATATGCACCTGTAATAGTGTCTCTTTTTTAAGTTAGCCTGTTCACAAAGCACTGCATGTATAACATTGTATTCAAATTTATTGCAGCTTGTCCTGTAAAAAAAGTGCATGCAATCTAAATTAGAAACAGATGATGAAGGTGGCTGGAATGATCGGTTGGAGATTACAAATCTTCAAGTTTGGTTTTATTAGGCAGCTTCAGTGCTTTTTACAAAACCCATCGTGACCTTGTGTACAAGGTATAGGGAAAAATCTGTTCTTGTTTCTGTATTCAGCATTGTCAAGCCATACGGATCACCTAAGGTTCACATAAATCCTCAACACTGTTAGAGTTTAACTCCTTTGAACAGTAAGGAGATAAAAACAAATATTAAAGGTAAATGGCCTCCATTGTCATTCTGGAAATTTGTGGTACACACCAGTATTACTTAGTCTGCATGGAATACAAGTGAAACCTAACATCCATGGCTTCTGCATTGTCTCCTAGACACATGTTACTACTGTCACATGTTCAAATAGCAGCATGGACTTGTACAGTGCCGCTGTTTAATAAAATACCCCAATGTGCCTAAAAGCACAATAAAATGGACCTTCTCTGAAAGGGGATGTTAGAAGTGACTAAAGATTGCTATATTAGGCTTAGGTTGTAATGAAGGTTTTAAAGTTTCAAAAAGTGAATTGTGAAGTTTTGGGCCTGAAAACAGTTGACAGAAATGGAGTAAAGATGAGATTTTATGCCATTGGATCGAGAAGTAGTAGTGGGGCTGGTGGGGGGGAAGAGGTAAATGACTCAGTGGAAGATTTTAATCATGGCAGGTGGAAGTCACAAAGGCTGGGTGACAAGTGGGCATGTAGGACAAAAAGGTTGAGCTCGCTGAGTTACGCATAGACATGCATAGAAGCATTGAAGGTGATGCGAGGGAATAGAGACAGCACGGAAAAATAGTGGAATGAGCAGAAATGCTGTTCTGTACTTCAACAGTAAAAGTGCTGCTACTGAAGAGTTGAGAAATATGAGCTTGGATTTGATATACATTGAAGTCAGTGTAGGTTATAAATGGGAGCACGAAAGATATAGATGGATTTCAGTCTTATTTGAACTGTAGTGACTCCTGTAAAGTGCTTTAGGCATCTTATGGTTATGAAAGAGACTAATGTGAATGTTTATTGTAAGTTTAAGAATTAAAATTTGCATTAAATGTAAGTAATTAGTGTTCTCTCCAGAGTAATAAATGCCTAATAAAGAAATTTAGAATGAGCATTGGGGCTGATTTAACCAATGGATGCAAAGGTAGGAGTGATGAGGAAATGGCACTTGGAAGGAATAGAATGCAGCCATCAGAGTTTTTAAGTGAGCTAATATTATGCAGGTTAGGAATCAGCCATACAGCACTGGTGTAATAGATGTTGGAGCTGATACGCATGAAAATCTTTGCATCAGATTGATCTGTGGGCCTAAACGAACCTATATTCCACTGTGGGAACATAGTATTCAAGACAATTTCAGCTTTAACCCTTCAGAAGGCTAAGCAAATTCAGCATATCCTCATTGACTCTCACCAGTTTTTATAGATGCATCATAGAAAGCATCCTAGCTGCATGCATCACAGCTTGGTATAGTAACTCATCTGCCCAAGACCACAAGAAATTACACAGTTATGAATGCAGCCTAATCCATCATGAAAATCAGCTTTCCATTCCTTTGACTCCGTCTACACTTCCTGCTGCCTCGGGTTAGCAGCGAACATAATCTAAGACCCCTCCCACCCCGGTTATACCCTCTTGTACCCTCTTCCATCAGGCAGAAGATACAAAAGTTAGAGAAAACATTACAGCAGATTCAAGAACAGCTTCTTTCCCGCTGTTATTAGATTTACGAATGGACTTCTCCTTGATTTTTCTCTGCACCTTCTGTATAGCTATAATGCTGTATTCTGCATTCCTGATGTACTTAAGGTATGATTTGTCTGGTTAGCACACAAACGGTACTTTTCACTGTCTCAGTACATATGATAAATCAAATCAAATCCCCAATCCACATTTTGTAGAAATCTCTTAAATCATTTAGTTTTCAGATATCTTCCAAATTTGATGAATCAGTAAAGGGAATCTAACCTGCTCTTGGGCATAACAGAAAACTTTCTTGAAATTTGGACTGTAATCTTTAAAGAACAAGGTTACAAAAATAGACAATGCATTTATGAAGAAGAGTCTACCAGACTCAACATTGTATATCACTCTCCATAGATGCAGCCAGAGCTATTTAAGTTTCTCCACTGCTATGACAATGGCTTTGTCCTCCCAATGTTCATTCAAAGCAAATTTCTGCTGTTCCAATGCTGGGTGGTTAAACATCAATTTGACAATTTAGCGACATTGGAGGAGTCAAGAGATGAAACTGGAAGTCATCGATATTTGTATGAAAATTAATGCTATGTTTTTAGATTATGTTGCCAATGGGCAGTATGTCTGTCTCCTGGGTTTCTTGTTTCTCTGGTTTTACCTCTTGCCAGTGTTGGCTAGTATCTGGCGTTGTTTATACTCCGCGTAGTCCCAAAAAAGTTACGTTACGTAGAATTCCGACGATAACGTACGCAAAGGGACAGCATGTGTGCAGTAAAGGAATGTGCTATTGAAAGAGTTCAGTGGAAGCGGGGTCCACTTTGTCTTCCCTCAACCCCACCTCCACAGCCACATCTGTTTAAGTGCTCACCCACCAATTCCAGTAAGTGCGCATCCTTGAATTTAAGCAGTGCATAGTGCACATGTATATGCTGTCAATAGAATGCCTTCTTCCTCGCATCTGTCTTATCTTTGCCTCTTTCTCGCGAATATTGCTGACTCTGTTAAGATTGACAGTGTGCCTCACCTTTTGAAATTGACATGAGTAGGCTGCTTAGATCAGTAGCCACAAAATTATTGCTCCCAACTGAAAATGCTGCACTGGGGGACAAAGAAATACTTGCACCACAACAACAAATTTGGTTTTCTAAAAAGATTTTTTTTCTTGTGACCCTGAAAAGATTACGCTGGCTGCAGTAAGTGCAGACCGTACTAGCATTTTCCCATTCTTCCATTGCACATCCATATCTACAGTTTTACCAGGTCCACATTCCACAGCAACCTGAACTGCTAGATGATTGGCTAGTTCATAAAAGCGATGCCAGCTATGCTTCAGGGGATGCTACAGAACACGGCTTTTATTTCGTATGGATAAAAATGAAATAAATGTATCACCAAGGGTGGTCAAACTTTTGTGTGGTGGGAAAGGCAACCGTAATCCATGTGAATTGAGGCAGTGGGGGCGTAGTTCATGTGGAATGAGAAGGCCCCTGAACAATGAACTGCAGGAAGCTTAAGCATGATCTGTCATCTCCCGGACAGAATAGATGAGCTGTAGGATATTGATGGCACACTTCCAGGAACAGTTCCTGAGCTTCACCCTCCATACAATAGATTGCTAAATACATGCAAATATGAGTTCTTGTTTCAGAGTACAGCATCCAGGTGAGTAAAAAAAGGAAGACCTTTCTGTTTTGCAGACCACCTAAGCCATGAATTTTGAAGACCAGTACTGTTCAGATCAGATCATTGCAGATGAGTGAAGATCATGTCCCCATTGATTAACGTAAGCATAAAGATAGTGCCCGCGAAGTTCCCTTCTACACTTCCGTTGCTGGGATGGTAATTATTCTCTCAATACACCAAGAAATGGTTCCTAAAGTACCTCTAGTATGGTATAGATGTGATGTTTGAAATAGCATGTTTTCCAGTGGTCCTTTATTTACAATACTTCAGTCTGCATAATTTCCAGACTTCCAAGGCAGAAAATTGATGTCAAAATGCCAAAAGAAAATGTTCTTGGACCGAAGACAACCTCGATGTTTATCAAGACTCTCTGTGGAGCTAGTGTTCTGCAATGGATTGATCTGGGATAGTTTCTGCCTGCTTTGTTGTTGGACAAACTCCCGTACTCAAACTGGCACCTTCTCCTGTTAAGCTCAGTGCTGTTAAAGCGAATCTCTACATGCACGCATTTGTGTATACTCTTGATAACTGCTATTTCAACATCTTTAAATACCCTTTCACCTCTTTCTGTCCTACCACCTTATGGCATTTATTGTGCTTGTACCTATGACCTATATTCTCCCCTTTTTTTTTTCCTCCCCATTTGCAGCTTTCTATTCCCACCCACCTCCAACAAAAGTAGATAAGTGCCAAAGCATTTTTTGAAGATGGACCTGAATAAAGCAAGAAAAACAACTCACAGCAAAACGGGCCCTGTTGAGGGGGAGAGGAATGCAAGAGTTACAACCCTTTGAACCAACGCTGACATCAGCGCCACTGCCACCACCTCTAGTCTCGTGCTGCACTTGCTAACATTGAAGTCATACTCTTTTTTTGGTTTCTTTCATTTGTTTGCCATGTCTTTTTTGATAGAGTTGTCCTTTATTACATGGCTGTGCGTACTTATGATTTAGATTTTTATCAAACCTGCTTTCAGATTCTTTGAGTGTTGCAATTAATGTTGCTCTATGTATCTTTTAAATCATTGCATGAATGCCAAATTTGTATTACTGGTGTTGCAATCAGTATTTCTGTATTATTTCTTGTTTTATTGGTGCCACAAACACTATAGCTTGTGGAATATTTGTCTCAAATGCAAAATTGCTGGAAGAACTCAGCAAGTCTGGCAGCTCCTGAGAGAAATCAGAGTTAACATTTCAGGTCCAGTGATCCTTCTTCAGAAATGATGTAGCTGGGAAAATGTTGGTATTTATGTAGATGATGGGTTGGAGGAGTGGGGTAGAGCGTGGAGTAAACCCTTTCCCTCAGGGACACCTTGGTCCATTCCTCCTTCACTCCCAAACATTCCCACAGCGCCATGGCACCTTCCCCCAGCAATCGCAGGTGTATCACCTGTCTGTTTACTTCCTCCCTCCTCACTATTTCAAGGCCTTGAACGTACGTATTTCACTCAATCTGATGTACTGCAGTCGCTGCTCACACCGTGGTCTCCTCTACACTGAGGAAACTACGTGCAGACTGGATGACCACAGTCCCTAGCTAACATCTGTCTCAGGCTTGCTGCAGTGCTCCAGCAAAGCTCAGCGCAAGCTGGAAGAACAACAGCTAATTTTCCGCTTGGGAACCCTACAGCCTTTGGACTCCGTATCGAGTTCAACAATTTTAGGGCTTGAGCACCTTCTCCCATGTCCTTACGCCCAACCCTACACATCAAGCCTTGTCATTCACATGGCTACTACCACACATATCCCATTGTCAGTTACAAATAGTCCCCATTAGCAGCTATTTATTCTACCAGGCTCACTTTTACCCACTGCTCTCTATCCAACTGTTTTTCTCTCTCTTTAGGCTCTATTTCCACCTACCGTTTAATTCTTTTCCTACTCACCCCACCCGATCTTCTTTAGTTTCTGATTTCGAGCATCCACAGTTCTTTCAGTTAATTGTTTCAAACACGGTAAATAGTAAGCCGGTTTTCTATTGGTGCCACTATTTTTTCTCCTCTGGGTGAAGTCATCAGTGCTCTCAATCTACAAATGAATGTCAGAGGTATAATGGGTGATCCCAGTGTGATAGCCACTGAGGTGATAAGGAACTGAGTGGATAAACTATGACCATAATACACACATTAAATATCCTGTTTTGGAGTCAATGTACTATACACATATCGCTGAGAAGCTTTTCTCCTGCGTTAGCAGCAGCAGCAGAATTCAAAACCACCTGCCCCTGCCAGAAGATTCCTGCTCAAAGTTAGGATTCTTAAAGAGGACAACAAGGGGAATACATCAGAAATGTCCATCTATCATTAAATTTAGTTACTCAGAGTAACGGAGGCAAAAACCCTGGAATAGGTCTCAGAGTTCAAACATAGACCAGGACGAGGATTAAAAAAACAAAATGGAAAATTGAATGGGAGCAAGCCTGAAGTTATAAATTTAAAATACATTACGTTTTTGAGTTTTAAAAGCTAAAATACTGCTGTCACCTAGAAAAATGAAGTAATGTAATTTTACGGAGCAACAGTGCCACCTAGCTTCGAATAAAGTGACAGAGAATTATTAACAAGTAAAGCGTAACTTAACTGAATAAACCCAGTTTATGATGAGCCAATATTAAAGATGCTAATGAAAAAAGCTGATTTCTTTTCAATGGCAATCAGTCCAATGTCAGCAAAATACTTAAGCAGGGACTGCCCACCTTGACTTGATTGCAACATCCTGAAATCGAAGCTAATTGAAATCTAACTTATTGTGAAAATTCAATATTGCTTTTGCGCTTGTTCCACTGACAGAAATGATAAAATTACACAGACAGTGGTTTAAAATGATGGACTCTTAGAAGAACTTGAAAAGCTGGTCTTGAAAATATGAGACAGACAGAACGTGTGTGCAGTAGAGAATGTTGTCTGCTGATGAAGACACTGCTGAGGGAGCAGGAAAGAGCTTGTTGTGGTCTTCAGTCACAGGGAAAAAAAAAGTGCTGCAACCCAAGCGGTTAATGAGTGATATGAAATTTTTGAATTGGTAGCACTGAGCCTAAAAGTGGATGAGAAAACTTTTAGTATCAAGGATGTGATCAGAATCTGTATCACTTTCACTGGAAAAGTTTAGGGAGGCAAACGTGGCACTTCACACAGTCGCTACATATGAACTTACAAAATAGGAGGTGAAGTACACAAATGTAGTTGAGCCCCCTCAGGTCTGCTCCATCATTCAATAAGATCTATTTATGTTTGGAATTCTACATTCCCATCTACCCGCAACACCCCTACCTGACAAGAATCTATCCAACTTTGCCTTAAAATATTCAATGACACTGCTTTCATTGTGTTCTGAGGTATTATTCCAAAGTAGCACAATCCTTTGAGAGAAAGAAATTCTAATTTCTGTCCTGAAAAAGGTGACCCTTAATTTTAAAACAGTGTGCCCAATGTTCTGGACACCCACAAGAAAAAACATACTTTCCAGGTCCACCTTGTCAAGACCATTCAGGTTCTTATACATTTCAATCAAACCACTCCTTACTCTTCTAACCTCCAGACCAGCCTTCCAACCTTTCCTTATCACTCAATCCCATGCATCAATTTATTAAACCTCTTCAAAACTGCCTCCAATGCCTTTATGTCATTCCTTAAATACAGAGACAAAACTGCACGCAGTGCTCGAAGTGTGGTCTCACCAATGCCCCGTATAACAGAAGCGTAATATCCTTACATTTATTTATCACTCCTTAATAAAGGATAGCATCCCGTTAGCCTCCTTGAGTACTGTTAGAGGAAGAAATATCAACACAATTCTTGAGTTCTGTGTTTAGAAGCACAATTGACCTTTCTTCAGAGCTCCTTACCAATGCAGCATGGGAGAGGACCCTCTCGAGGACACATTGGTTCTCTCAAACAAGTATAATATTTTATACATTATGTGTTACAATAATTACATGCAATATTGATGTAATTGTTAGCCACATTCCCCTAATTTGCACATTCAGTCCTGTAAACACACAATCAATGATGGACAATTCTATTGATAGCCCTAGGTCCTCCCATAATCTCATGGTGTTTACCAGATATCTTTATCATCTGTCTTTGGGATCTTATAAGGCATCTCATTCATTCAAATTCCAACACTGACAGTTCTACTTCTTCCCAGATATTTGCCAGCTGCATCACACGAATTGCCAATAACCAGGATACTTATCACTAAAAACTCTTCCAAATTCTGTGTTGCAATTTATATTCCCTACTAAACTTACCATAAACAATACAAAGGATGCTAATTTCTACCAATTGTTAGAAAATTGTTAAGATCAACTCTAATGTAAAGTTATTACAGTTCTTTGATGTGGCTGACAAATTGGGAAACAGCTTCTCAAGGAGATCAAACAAACAGTCTTTCTGTCTTGCAGCTGCAGTTTGCGACCTCTGCTTTTTGCATGTTGTAAGTTGGTTTTAAACAGAAGTTTGGTTCTTGGATGAACATTACTGTCTATCTTCTAAAGTAAATCTCTTTTCTAAATAAGACAACATTTGTTTGAATTCCATTGATAAAAGTGAGATTCAATCACTTGCATAGCTTTACCAAATCATTAAAAAAAACTTATTTGGATTCTCAAGGTACAACAGGGCATGACCTCACTCCCACACTTATAATTTGTCTCTGTCATCTTTCCTTTGATGTTTGGATGCAAAGGTCTGCTCAATTTGTCTATAGCTGTACTATGGTGTTTGCTAAGCTGTAAAGTTGCAATTGTTTATCTCTCCACAGTCACAATGACTTTGCTTTATGACCATTCTGTACCCTGTACCTGCTATGGTGCTCTTTTAGGGGTTATCTGCTTACACTATTTGCTGTTTCTGTCTCAGTTGACAGAGAATGAATTTTCTTTATTGCCTAGGTATCTCTTTATCCTTTTAAGGCTATTCTTTATCAAAATGCTTATGTGTTTAGAGCTTCCTGTCTACAGAAATCTGATTAAATTCCCCTGTCTTTTCTTCTCATCTATTATAATTCCCATGGGAATTTTCATTATCTTATTCAGTTACTCTGCATGGAGACCACAAGTCTAGCTGTGAACATCTTCTATATGTAACTGCTCATCTCCTTTTTGGCCATCTTATGTCAGCTAAAAAGCCGCAGGTAGCCATTTTATGTCAACTTTAGTCATGAGCCACTACAACAAGTACACACTGTACCTGGATACTAGCTTTTTGTGACGCGTGCACCAGAATGCCTGGATCCCTCTGCACTTCATATTTCCTCAGTTGTTCTTGATTTAAGTAATAATCTGCATTTTCATTTTGTTGCCAAAGCGAACAACTTCATACTTTCCATCATTATATTTCACTTTACTATGTTTCACCCAATTACTAAACCTATCTATGTCCTCTGTAAACTCCTTGCATCATCTTCACAACATACTTCCCTGGCATCTGGAAATTTAACTACCAAGTTTTCATTTACCTCATCTAAGTCATTATTGTAAAAGGCTGAATCCCAGCTCATATCCCTCTGTGGCAGTCCACTCATCATATCCTGCCAAACAAGGAATGACCCATTAATGCACACTTTGTCTTCTGCCAGTCAGCCAATCTTCCATCCATGCTGAGATGTTCCCACGACACCTTGAGTTTGTATTTTCTGCAATAACTTTTCATGTGGTACCATTTCAAATGCCTTCTGGAAATGCAAGTACAGCACGTCTACTCACTCCCCTTTATCCAAGACACATTACTCCTTCAAAGAAGTCTATGAGGAACTGAAGATATCCTTGGACTTGTTAACATGATAAAAACAGTATATGTTGAAACACCACAAATAACATGACCAAATCTATGTGTACAGTCTTCTTACAATAGTACAGACCATTCAGTTTAAATTGATCTTATATTTATTTCTTTGATGCAGTAAATTACCAAGCACAACTATTTAGAGTAAACAACCTGTCCCTTCTGACATGTTCTATGGATTTGTTATAGAAATTAATGTGGCAGCCTTCCGTGTTGAAGCACGATTGTTTGAGCTGTGGCGGTCAGCTCCATGTTAAGCATTGCCTAAAGGGGCTCAGGAGGTCCACTCTGTAAGAATTGTAAACAATTATTGCAGAGGAAGGCAGTGGGTTGAGAAGGTGCATGGTTCACTGGGCCCTCTGGTTTTCTCTGGGCCACTTCTCAGCTAAGTGAACTCATTTACAGCATAGAGTTATACAGCATAGAAATAGACCCTTTGGTCTAACTCGTCCATGCTGACCAGTTCTGTTCACCTATTCCAAACCTGTACAAACAAGCAGTCTCCGGGGATCAATGCGATCGGTAAATGTACCCCTGTGTCGATTTCTGCAATCTTCATATCTAGCTTGCAGGGACCCATGTAGTACAGGTATGGATGTCCGGGTGGCGCGGATTCAGTAAATAAAAATGAAAGAACTGTGGATGCTGTAAATCAGGAACAAAAACAGAAGTTGCTGGAAAAGCTCAGCAGATCTGGCAGCATCTGTAAAGAAAAAAAATCAGAGTTAATGTTTCGGGTCCAGTGACCCTTCCTCAGAACTGCTGATTCAGTGACCAGTTCAAAATAAAGACATCTTGGCAATGTGCCTTCACTCATCTAATAAATGTAACTGAACCTGCAAACTTTGTTCACTTAGCAATGAGTGTGACCTGATAGAATTAACATAAAACATATTAGCAGTGAAACTGAACTCTTTACTATTTAAAGTCAGTTGTTAGTAAAGAATTTGAATATTCCTGAAAAAAGACACAGTTTCTCAAAGTTTTTTTTTCATCTTTAACTCACCAGGATATTTTTTAAGAATACAAATTCAAGGGAAAAAACTAACAGTTATACTGCATGAGATGAGAATGCTCATTGGTTGGCAATTGAACTCTGATTGGTAGAGATATTACTATGGAGAATGAACTTATTAATGATGATTGGCATTTAACTTCCAGTTTAAACCAAGAAGGTAGACTCTGACTCGTCAGAACATTGCCTTGCGAAATGAACCAACAAATGTCTGTCATCTATTTTATTGAGTTGAACCAGTTAAAGTGTGGGTACATGGTCTTCCTGTCTGCAAAGAATGGAGCCCTGTGTATTTACTATATGTAACTTCCAGCATCTGCAAGCGCATCACAATGGCAATCCGAATTGGTTGTCAGTGTAATTTTTTCACATATTCAGGATGATCCAACGACCAATTAAGATTGTCACTGAAAAATAGATGTATGTACCTAGTGATCCTTGCAGGTTGATGAAACATGTAGGTCCTAAGTACAAATTCAATAATTGACACAATCACTAGAAAACCCAAAGACAAGTGGAAGGTGTGGTTTTCCACAAGCACCAAGAAAATGCCTAGCTTTCAATCAATTTTGCAAGGCACGTGACAAAAAGGTTGTTGGCAGAGATAGTGCATTAAAACAATGATAAAGCTACAGAGAGCCATGCATTTACCCAAATAGTCCACACATGAGGGATAAGTTTAAGATTTGATAAAAGCTACTGGTATCCCACCAGAAGCACATACATGAAGTGATGGGTAAACCAAAATCTGAGGATGTACACCCAAAATTAAAGGTGGTGAACACGTTTCTCTCTGTTAATCTCATGGAAAACATCAATTATTATGCAAGTCCATGTGTTTGCAAAAATTCAAATTAGCTGTCCTCAATAATTTGGTGACTATGTATTTTACATAGATTGTGCCTCTGGTATTTAATTTAATACATTACAATCTGATGTTAAAGTTGGTCTCCTCTCTATTTCTTCTTCATATTGGGTAGCATGATAAAGAAAGCATTTGAGAGTGAAAGCCCATCATTACCCCTCCTAGTATATATCCCAATCCATCACCACCATTCCCTCTCACTATCACCTCTTTGTTCTCATTGTTTCCCTTCCAACCACCAATTCATTGTCAATACGGTCCTCATCCCTGATCAGTTCCAACTTGACTATTCTCTCACTACTGTCACAACCATATGCTTTCTTCTCCATTCTGCTCCTGTTATATGCTCAAGAGCGGAATAGGGAAGACGGGTTTAAGGAATGATAACTGCAAAGACGAGGTTCTACTCTTGCAGAGTTAGCAAGCTGGAAATTGCAGAACGGATGATAGTTGAACAGGAGCCAGAGCACAGAAATCAATACATTGGGATTTGTTGGTTCTTTTCCTACCTCTGGTCTCCTAATATATAAATTTTGGTAAAATAAAGAAAATTCACTTGTGTCAAGAAGTATGTAGGCAGGCAGAAAAGGGTCGTTAAGGCTACAATCAGGTCAGCCATGATCTTAGTTCACAGCACAGTGACAGCCAAATGGCCTGCTCTAACTCCTATTTCATTTGATCTATGGTCTTATGAAATAAACTGAAGTCACTGTCAGAGACAGAATACTTAAGATTGTCACCATTCTGGGACAATGCAAATAAAATTGTTTTGGAGCACAGATAAATGCTGTTCTTCTGTCTGTGGCAGTGAGTGTATCAGTTTTGATTGCTAACAATTTCAAGTCTTATATCTAATGTCAATTTGTTTGTTTTATTAATATTACATGCATTTTTTTCATATGGTGAAGACCTAGTCATCACAATTTTGGTGAGCATTGAGTTCCTATCAGACAACAACTGTGTATGACAACAATTTATGCAACTGTACAAGTTTTATTTTGAATTTAAGGGTTCACAAAATTAATTGCTCAGATTTGACTTTGCTATCCTTTTTACAAAACAAGATTTATAACGGCCTTATTTTTCCTTATCTGACCTCTTAATTATTTGGATATGGATAACTTTTTAGCAACATTGGATTATAAGTAAAGATCTGTGTGAAAAAAAGAGGTTTTTGAAATGTGAATTTTACAATGAATGCTACAAATTACGTACAGAATGCTTCAAATTTCAAGAGCAACACAAACCCTGAAAATATCCAGAGGAGAAAATGTCAGTATTTCAATCTGAATTGGATTCCCAAAGGAGAACAGTGCTTCAAAATGGTCACATTTAAGTTTTTTTTTCATAAAAAGTGAAACGTAGCAGAATTCTGGTGGAACCTCAAGCTGGTCTCCGCCTAACTCAGGTTGAAATGGACATGGGGGTTGGGGAGAATCAAAAGCAATGAGTATTTTCGGCATTGCTGATCAAGTGCTGCTAAGCTCAAAGTTAAATAAAACCAGTGGAAGCTACAAGAAAATATATTTGAAATAGTGTGAATACAGGTTTGGCTGATGGGGACATCTTACAACAAGGCAAAATTTCTGTCAACAGCATGTCATTTCTGACTGTGTAAATGGAATTGTGTGTCATAGCTAACCAGATTGTAGCCATAACTTCCTTTTCCTGCATATCCCACATACTTCTTGACACAAGAGTGAACTGCCTTTATTTTATAAAAGTTTACATATTAGGAGACCATTGGTAGGAAAAGAATCAACAAATCTCCATGTATTGATTTCTGTGCTCAGCGCTTGATTTCAGTGAGGAATAAGCTATAAAACAATCCGCTGGCCAAAACTTTCCTGCCCAACTCCATTGCCATTAACTTAGGGATTATTGAGAGATAAAGGTAGCATGGTTTTTCTTGAAACTAAATTGCACTTTAGGTATTTCAATTACATTGGTTTTATTTTTCTGGTGCATATCATTGCTTTTTTGTTGAAACTAGTTTAGTCAGGAACATAAATGGCACTATACTGTGTACTGCCGTGCCTCATGTTCGGTGCACATTGATGGTTACAGGGGAGCTCAAAACATTTCCTTTAATGTGAAAGAAACAATTTGTTTGTGCATTCTTTATTGAATGTTCATACCAGTGTCCAATGGGACATGGCAGAATTTTCAGACTCAATTAGCCGTCTCTTTTATGGATTGTAAAAGACACTGCCTGAGGTAGCAAGAATACTTGCAATATTGCAGGTACAATACCAGAAAATTCTGACATTGTTTATGCTGTTGATTGCATTCACTGTTTCATTTGAACTCAAATGGGATAATGCAGAGCAAGTCTTAATCACAGATTATGATGTGGAAACAGGAATATAGGCATGAAATTGCCCCTTCCCACAGGCTAAGACATAAACATAAATAATCAAACCCTACTGCTGTTTTCAAAATGATACCAAAAAGACCTTCTCCCATTCCATTTCTGCTGGCATGCTACCCTTCCTTCTGATCATATTGTTGGACCACTGTGCACACTCTGAGTCATCTCTGTGCTGATTCTGCCAGAGTGACCACTACACCCCTCCAACAAGGTGACCATTGTGTTCACTCCACAAGGGTGACCAATGCAGCCCCTCCACCAGAGTGATCTCTGCATCTCCTCCTCCATGGTCAACTTTGTACCCCCACCACCGAGGTGCACTCTCTGTCAATTGTGTCAGGATGACCACTGTGTCCACTCCACCAGGGTGACTTCTGTGTCTGCTCCACTAGCATGAACTGCGTGCCAACTCTGCCAGGATAAAGTGTGTGTCCAGTCCACCAGAGTGATGTTTGTGCTGACTCCACCAGGATGACTAACCCTGGGAATAAAGCAAGGGATTCTTTGCCAGTTTGACAGGATGGAGGAGGTGATAAACTTACAGTCAATAATGTAAGTCATTTCTCTGGAACTTCTGAAAGTCATCAAGATGAAAGATGATGGTCCTGAGAATGGAACATCCCCTATCTCAGTGACTCACTGTTTGCATCAAGCAATCTTTTTCAAAGCCACTATAATTCCCCTGCCTTCTCTGTCCAACCTGCCCCTGTCCAAACCATAGCAGAAGATCCTCTCTTGTCACAGTAATGTCATGAAAAGTCAGGAGACTTCCTCATTTCTCTATTTCTAGCAAAAGTAATAGCATGACCTAGAATTCCTTTACAATTTACTAACATGGACATAATTCAATGTACTTTGAGCTCAACAAGGAGAATATGCCTGACTGAACTATTTCCCTGATCAGCCCCACTTGTGAATTATCTGACAAAGGTTTATGATTTTAAAATTCCTTCAGTTCTTTGCAGCGTATTGGACTGACATCCACTTTGAACAATGTTGAAATGGACCCAGATTAATCTCATTCACATAGGATCTCAATACAGAATGGAGGCGTTTACCACCACCACACACTCCCCTGCACCCTCCATAAAACCATATGTTATATGAGCAGAATTAGGCCATTTGACCCATCAAGTTTCCTCTACCATTTGAACACGGCCGATATATTTTTCAATCCCATTCTCCTGCCTTCTCCCCATAACGCTTGATCCCTTACTAATCAAGAACCTATGCATCTCTATTTTAAATGCACTCAATAAATTGGCCCCCACAGCCTTCAGAGGCAATGGGTTCCACAGATTAACCACCCTCTGGCTGAAAGAATTCCTCCACATCTCATTTCTAAAGGGCTGTCCCTTCACTCTGAAGCAGTGCCCTTGGGTCCTAGTCTGTCCTACTAGATGAAACATCTTCTCAATGTCCCCTCTATCGAAGGCTCTCAGTATTCTTTAAGCTTCAATAAGATCCCACTCATCCTTCTAAACTCCATCGAGCACAGAACTAGAGTCCTCAACTGCTCCTCATATGATAAACCCTTCATCCCTGGGATCATTCTTGTAAACTTCCTCTGGACTCTTCCAAGGCCAGCACATCCTTCCTTCATTATTGGATCCAAAACTGCTCACAATATTCCAAATGTGTCTCACCAGAGCCTTACACAGCCTCAGCAGTACATATATATTCTTGTATTTTAGCCCTCTTGAAATGAATGCTAACATTGCATTTATCTTCCTGACAACTGAACCTGCATGTTAACATTAGAAAATTCTGAACTAGGACTCATAAGTCTCTTTATGCTTCAGATTTCTGAAGCCTTTCCCTGTTTAGAAAATAATCTATGCCTCTATTCTTCCTACCAAAGTGCATACTCATCTGCCCACTCTCCTAGCCTATCCAGGTCCTTCTGCAGCCTCCCCACTTCCTCAAAACCACCTGTCGCTCCACCTCTCTTTGTGTCTTCTGCAAACTTAGCACCGATGCCCTCAGTTCCTTCTTCCAGATCATTAATGTGAACAGATGTGATTTCAACACTGACTCTGGCGGAACTCCACTAGTCACCAGTTAACATCCTGAAAAAGACTCCTTTATCCCCACTCTCTGCCTTTTGCCAGTCAGTCAATCCACTATCCATGTAGTACCTTACCCCTAACATATTGGGCTCTAGCTTATTTAGCAGCAAGTTCTTTTGGAATTCCAAATAGATCATGTTGACTGGCTCTCCATTGTCTAACTTCCTCATTGTCTCCTCAAAGAATTCTAACAGATTTGTCAGGCATGACCTCCCTTGACAAAACCATGCTGATGCAGCCCAATTTTACATGCACTGTCAAGTGATCCACAATCTCATCCTTAATAATGGACACTAAAATCTTACCATTGACCGAGGTGAGGTTAACCAGCCGATAGTTTCCTGTCTTTTGGCTCCCTCCTTTCTTAAACAGAGGTGTTACATTAGCCATTTTCCAGTCCTTTACTGCAAAGATTCCTGACAGATCACCACCAATTCCTCTACAATCTCCTCAGCTGTCTCCTTGCAAACTGTGGGGAGTAGCCCATCTGGTCCAGGAGACTTAGCCATGTTCAGACCTTTCAGCTTCCCCAGCATCTTCTCCTTAGCCAAGGCAATATTCAAATCCAGTGCTTGGATACTGTAAGATACAGAAGGAAAACAACAGAGGAATGTTTTTGCTGCATTCCACAAACTAGTTTAATAACCTGATCAGCAGGTTTTCTTTGTTCACCATTGCTAAAGAATTTGTTTATTCTTATCCTAAAGGAAGAAGCACTTTGGAATGGGGTAAAAGAACCTTGCATTCAACTAGCATGAACCTTAGCAAGTGATATACCTGACGCACCTAGCAACAAAGCTTTGAAATGGAAAAAAAAACTTAAAGAAGAACTTAAATATGTATTTCTCCAGCTATCTCAATTTTTTTCTTCTTCTTTGTAATTCAACTGTGAAACATTTCTAAAGTCCTACTCTTGGGACTGGTATTCACTGGTTAAAAAAAAACCCTATTTTCAATTAGAAAAATACTTGCATTTACATAGCACCTTTCGCAATCTTGGCCAATGGTGTACTTTTGTAATGTTAACCACATTTCTACCATAGGAGATGCCACAGCCAACATGCGCACAGCAAGCCTCCAACAGCAATGATAATCTACTTGCATTATCTGAGGAATAAGTCTTCACCTGCTCATGGAGGAACTTCATTGGAACTGCTCATTGGATCATGGTCATGTGTTAGAGTATTTATTATGCGTGTTTTAGCTGAAAAAGTTTTGAGTATACTTTGACTACCATGGAGTATGACCCATTTCTGAAGAAGGGTCCAGACCCGAAACGTCAGCTTTCTTGCTCCTCTGATGCTGCTTTGCCTGCTGTGTTCATTCAGTTCTACACCTTGTTATCCCTTACCTTGGAGTATGTTAGTTTAGACAAGATATGGAAAAGCTTATGGTACTAATAGAAACACACCACGACGTAAGTCAATGTTTTTTAGGGATGAAAGAAGCTTCAAAATGACTTAAATCAAACTCTATCTTTTATGGTAAAGCTGGATGAACACAGCAGACCTTTCATCCAGCTCTACACCTTGTCATCTCAGATTCTCCAGCATCTGCAGTTCCTGCTACCTCTGAAACTATCTTTTATGGTGATTGCAACACGAGTTCCACTTAATGAATCATACTGCGTTGTTCCGCAGAAAGACTTACGTCGCTGAAGTTTCACTTTCATTTCCCAGCTTTTCAGCTTGCACATTAAAAAGGATTTTGTCACAGAGAGTTAGTTGCAAGAAAGTTAGGGGAGGAAATGTCACTGTCAAAACTCCATCAGAAGATCGTCAAGATCCTGTGCTCTAATAATGGATCATTACTTTATCAGCAGCTCCGCACAACGATCTCCAAAAGCGACGCAGTATCTGACATGCATTTAACTATGACATTGAGAGGCTGCCAGCTTTTTACCATCATCCCCGGAACTGGGGGAGAAATATCAGAGTCCGAGCTGACATTGGACAGTCGAATCATAGCCACTACCGCTGTCCGGCTCTGTAAGGACTACTCCAGCAAGAAATGTGAAGATTGTGACCAACTTCACCTGTGCAGATATTTTATTCTGGGCCACTGCAAATACTCAGAACAAAGGTAATCGGCAGGCCACTATGCTAAAAACCAGGATAATGATAAGCTAGTATCAAAAGGCAAATTTTAAACAAATATTTATAGAAGAATATCTTACAGTAGCCTGCTTCATACTGTATTAACATTGTAAAAATCTGTTCTTTGTTCTACACTGTGATTGTGAAATAAATTCTAAGTAACATAGCACACAGTTGCTGTAGTAAAAATCCATTGGGATGGTGGGGAAAAGCATTTTTTACTGTAGCCCCTTCCATGGTAGACAAACAGGAGGCTGGAAGAACATAGCAAGCCAGGCAGCTTCTGGAGGAAAAGGACAATGTTTTGGTTATTACCCTTCTTCAGGACTGGATTTGGGGTTAGAAGGACCTGCATGTAAAGAGAGAGGGGGGTGGATAGCAGAATGGTGCTGATAGGTGAACACTGGTAGTAGGTGCGACCTGGTTGGTCGATGGAAGGGATGAATCCAGTTGGTGGCTGGAAGGGAGATTCAGAAGGTGGAATGGAAGGGAGGAGCTGGGTCTGGAAGGGGAGCCGGGGAATGGGTGAGAAGGTTATTTGAAACTGGAGAACTCAGTGTTGAGTCCTCTGGGCTGTAGGGTGTCCAGGTGGAAGATAAGGTGTTCTTCAAATTTGCATTCCGATGCGCTGCAACACTGGAGGAGACCAAGGACGGACATGTCGAAGGGGGAGTGGGGAAGGGAGTTGAAATGGGTGGTGACCGGGAGGTTAGTTTGGCCATTACAGGTCAGGCGAAGGTGCTTGGCAAAACGGTCCGCAAGTCTACGCTCGGTCTCACTGATGTAGAGAAGCTGTAGCTCCTTCCATATTTGCAGAAACTTCCTCATAGATCAGTTTAAATGCTGCTTCATTCTCCACTGGGAACATGGGGGCCAATTAAGGAGGGAGTGAGAATGTCTAGGGAATAGAGTTGTAACACTGATTGGAGGCATCCTTGTATGTTTTTGCATGCATCATTCTGATTGTACAATTTGCATTAATTTTCGAAGCAGTTCATTATCTTTGTTTATATGTTTGGTATGACAGCTGCTGTAAAGAAATCCTAAAACATAGGAAAGCACTAGTAAGCAGGCAAAAAGGCAAAAGACAATATTTTAATTCCAGCAGCAAATAATAATAACTGACTGATGTTGCAGCAAAATCTAAAATCAGTATTGGTCATAAGATAACAAGGTGTAGAGCTGGATGAACACAGCAGGCCAAGCAGCATCAGAGGAGCAGGACAG
>NC_063349.1:24168120-24243310 GCF_021869965.1 Rhincodon typus | reverse complement strand
TCATCAGAAAAGCCTTTTCTGATGAAGGGTCTAGGCCCGAAACGTCAGCCTCTCTGCTCCTATGATGCTGCTTGGCCTGCTGTGTTCATCCAGCCCTGCACCTTGTTGTCTCGGATTCTCCAGCATCTGCAGTTCCTACTATCCTTGAAGTATATAAGTTGGATCAATATGCGTTATTCACTATTTATGCGTTTTTTTTCTTTCTGAGTGTCTAGCCAAAGTAAGGATGATTGTACACTGTTGATACATTGGCAAGCTAATTCGAGTTCAGAGATGCCAGTGACAATGTAGAAGAGTGGTGGTGAGCAAGGGCTAATAACACGAAAACTCTTAGCAGTTGAGGACAGAGGAATATGAAAAGAAGAGAAAGGAAAATCAAACCAGAACAGAGCAGAAGACATGTACAGAGCAAACTATGAGCAGCTGTTCTGAAGTGAGCTGACTGAATTATTGCTCATATTAAGTATAATTCTTTTTAAAAAATTGTGATAACCTTAATAAGTTATGTGAAATGGGTAATCTTGTAGCTAATCAGGACTGAAGGACTTTTCACATCAGCTATTCCATGCTCAGTCTATAATTGTAATTGAGGGTTCTGTTGTACTGTGGTAGTGTGCCTGCATCTGGTTTCAATCCCACCTGATCCACACATGTGCCATAACATGCTTGAACAGGTTGTTCAAAAATATTTAGAATTATAATTGTATGATGTTTTATAATTAAAGTTAGACACGATAAATTTGACACAATAGCATCACTGATCAGCATTTATTGCAAAACAAGATATAGACAGAAGCGTATGTTATCAAAGTGCAGCTTTTCGAAATGCTAAGAAAATTTGGGTATTCTGGACGAAGGAAAAGTCTTTAGGTCCAACAAGCACTAGACTTCTTCATTGATCTCAATTCCAAGCTTCTCGCTGTATCCTTCAATTCTTACTTCCTATAGAGATGTACCTGCTTGCTTATTTATTTACACTGTCTGCTACAATGACATCTCCTGTTAACTTACATTGCTGCCTACTGCCTTTTTTTTAAACATGGTTTTGTCTGTCTTCCATTCTTATTTTAACATTCTGTGCTTTAATATGTATCCACAAATAATTCAATTCTTTATCACCGTGGTCTTGTATCATCTATGAACATATGAATTTGGAGTAGGAGGCAGCCACATGGACTCTTGAGCCTGCTGTGCCACTCAGTAAGATCATGGTTGATCTGGTTACAACACATTCATGCTTAACTGCAATAATCTTTCTTTACCTAGCTTATGAGGAATCTACTGAAACCTAACTAAATGGATTGTACTTAAGAATCTCTTCTTTCATTTAGCCTCTAGTTTCTTCTCCTCTGCAAGCAGAATCTCTTGCCTACTCCTTCCTATCATGCCTGAAAAAAATTTTAAGACTCTGCATTCACAGCCTTTCAAGAAAGATGGTACCAAAAGCTCTCAATACCTTGAGAGAAAAAAAAGTCTTCTCATGTCTTCCTTATTTTTAAGCAATGATAATCCTTGGCAGTCCTATCTAACACTTGAAAACAACATCATCATCCAAAGCTTTCTCCAACCTCTCTCAGAATTGAAGTTTTAGATTCCAAATTTGTCCATATTTACCTGCTTCTCCACCCACTAGAAAAAACAACAGTGCTAACTGATGTATCAGTAGGCCTTGCTTTGTAGAAGAATTAAGCCTTCACAAGCCAAAAATCTGATTATTAATTGGCATCTTTGACAGGATGACATGCATGTGACATCAGCAGACCTTGAGAATGTCTATTTGGCCAATAACAATGCTGAAGTGTCTATTGGAGAATTCAATGAAACATTAAGTTTTAAAGGTACGGTCAGTTCATGTAACACTGTCATCTGTGTAATTTACAAATGTTATGTGAAATTGTTCATACATTTCAATTTCATGGTATCTATAGGGGAGAAAATTGGGAGAATTTTTTGGATCTGTGAAAATTCTGGTATACGGTGGAAGGAATTATGACCCGTTTTCCTCCTCCGCCACTCTCACTCGCCAAAATTGGGGGTGGGTACAAAGAAGCAGGAGTAGGTCATTTAACCCTTTGAGTCTGATCAATTTTATATTAGACCATTGCAGAACTGAAACCTAACTCCATGGATAGTACTTGAGAACCATTTTTTAATTCCGTTTGTATTTTCTGCTCCTCTTTAAACAGAACCTCTTTCGTTTTCCTTCCTATCTTGCTAGTCCATTGTTTGGTTTCCATTGCCTGAATTTTCACTCATATCCAAACATCTTATTACTTAAAGATCAACATATTTTTCAATGATTTTATTTTCAGAACTTAAAAGAAAGATAAGGAATTAAGAATGGCTTTTTTATTTGGTCATAACTAATGGAATCCAACTGAAGGGATGATATGATAAAGGAACCTTTAATTTGCTCCAGTGTTTAATAAGGAAACCTCAGGTTATTTGGTATTTATCTTGTTCTAGTTGGAAACAGAAAGTTTTGCTCCAATTGTCATTTGTCCTAAAGTTTTCGGAAGGACATAACGAGTGGCGCCAATGAGTAAACTGTGTTAGGCTGTCAGTTAGGGAGAAGAAAAGTCAGTGTACACTTCATTAAATGATGCACCAAATATTCACATTTAGAGATACTCTAGGCCACCTGTTCTGGTGTCACCTCATTAAATATAATCTCCAATTCTCATCAGAAAACCAACAGTTCTTGCATCTCCTCCAGTCACCATCTTCAACAAACTAGCTTTCACCAAAACTAGTTGTTCCTTTAGTTTAGTCTTGCAGCTATTTAAGAACAGCTACAATTCAGAATCCCTAACCAGAGCTGTTACAAAAATATATAATCTATGCATGATGGGGTAGTGCTGTGTATGTTACAGACTAAATAGAAATACTTAGATTGTCCATGGAATTTTTTTTACAATATCATTTGAGAGTCCATTTCTAGATACATCTTGATTTTTCTTTTGTTTGCCCATTGCTTGTATTTGAAATTGTGTGTTTTCCTTCTCTTAGAAATGATTCAAAAAGATAAATTTTCTGAAAGTGCACATGAAGTTCGGAGAAGGCCAAGATTTATCTCTAAAGACGATGTGGAGAGAAAAGTAAAGAGGTAATTAAGAATACAATTAACTGAAGATTATTATGGAACTTTCTATCACTTGTATTTTTGTTTATTCAGCCACTAATATCTTAAAGAGTTTTAAGTATTACTTGCTATGGGAAGGATGTTGTGAAACTTGAAAGGGTTCAGAAAAGATTTATGAGGATGTAGACAGGGTTGGAGGGTTTGAGCTATAGGGAAACGCTATGGAGAGTAGGCTGGGGCTATTTTCTTTGGAGCGTCAGAGGTTTATAAAATCATGAGGGCCATGAATAGGGTAAATAGGCACAGTCTTTTCCCCAGGTTGGGGGAGTCCAAAACTAGAGGGCATAGGTTTAAGGTGAGAGGGGAAAAATATAAAAGGGACCTAAGGAGCAACTTTTTCATGCATATGGTGGTGCATATATGGAATGAGGTTCCAGAGGAAGTGGTGAAGGCTGGTACAATTACAACATTTAAAATGCATCTGGATGGGTGTATGAATAGAAAGGGTTTAGAGGGATATGGGCCAAATGCTGGCAAATGTGTCTAGATTTACATATCTGGTTGGCACGGCCAAGTTGGTCAAAGGGTCTGTTTCCATGCTGTATGTCTCTATAACTCTATGGCTGTACTCACTGAGGTAAACAGTTGTAATAATGGAGAACAGAATGCTTTCTAGCTCAGGCAATATCAACAGCATTAAGCAGCTTAGGGTAGGAATTGCAGGCAGAGGCAAAGGCAGCCTGATGTTTCTTTGCTTGCTCATGAAAGGTACCTTTATTCCAAATTTTCCAGCTTTTCCTGATAAACATTCTGGTTTCTCAAGGAAGGCCCCTACGCTGCCAAAATCTGTTTACATATTGTTCCTTCATATTTGTGCCTAAAAATTTGTCCTGTAACTTCATGTTTGAGTTTCTCCAGTCAGGCATCTGCCTTGCCATAGCACACAATGGCATTAATCAAAAGTCACAAATTACAGACTGTGTAACCATGTTTGCAAAACAGTATTTTTCCTTGACGTCTGTTATGTAAAATAATGGCTCTGAAAGAGTTAATCTTGAAGTTGCATTAAGTCCACACAATTTGATAATGCACAGAGTCTTTGTGTGAAGAAGCAATGTAACACAAGCCCCTGTTGGAGATAGACATATCCCCTTTGGCTCTTAGTAGTCTTTGAAATTATATCTAACTAGTCAAAGTAACTTGTAGTAAACTAATCTTGTTGCATAAGACAAGTGCCTCTTCTCATTAAAATTTAATGGGGATTTCTTCTCAACCAGTTAAGTGGGTTATTCGACTCAGCTCGAAACAAGGAGTGGTGGCAGTACTCTACCACAACCACGTGTTGCCATTGTTGGTACCACAACATTCAACTGCCACGTTACCACCTCTGGATTTCTTGACTGTATCGTCATCCTCCAATGTCTCTTCCCTCCATTGTTTCACAAAATGGGACTTCCCTTGCCTTGTTCCACTCTTAGATTTTTCGATCATGCCACAGTGTCTCTAGAAATGACATATTTTACTGTTGGAGTTGTTGGTTGGTTCACCGAGCTGACTGGTTTTCATGCAGACATGTTGTCTCCCTTCTAGGTGACATCATCAGTGTTGTGTAGCCTCCGTCGAAGCACTGTTGTTCTGTCCCGTTCTGAATTTATATGGTCTGGTCTGTCATGGTGGGCAGTCTTGTTTCTGGTTTTGTACCAAAATGGTATGATGATGGGGTCTATCTCAACATGTTTGTTAATTGCATTGGTGGTTGAAAACCAGCCCTCCAAGAATTTTCGCGCTTGTCTTTGTCTCGCTTATCCTCGTATTGTAACTTTGTCCCAGTTAAACTGAAGTCCTTCTATGACAGAGTGTATTGAAACGAGGGAGATTTGGTCGTGCCATTTCACTGCGAGTTCGTGTTCATGTATCCTGGTGGTGAGTTTCCTGCCCGTCTGTCCTATGTAGTGTTTCTCACAGTTCCTGCATGGTATTTTACGTATCACATTTGTCCTGCTCATTGTGGGTATGGGGTCTTTTGTCTTTGAGAGTAACTGGCGAAGTGTGGCTGTTGGTTTGTGTGCTGTTCTTATTGCAAGAGGTCATAAGAGTCTTATAGTCAGTTCTGATATGTTTCTAATATAGGGTAGGGTGGCCAGTGTGATGGGGCGTACAGTGTCTTCTTGGTGTTAGAGATAACAAGGTGCAGAGCTGGATGAACACAGCAGGCCAAGCAGCATCAGAGGAGCAGGAAGGCTGATGTTTCGGGCCTAGACCCTTCTTCTTGGTGTTGTTTGTTTGCCAGGCATCGGTGGACGAAGCTGTTAGGATAACCATTGTTTGCAAAGACTCTGTGTAGGTGCTCCTCTTTGTTTTTGCGCAGCTCTGGCGTGTTGCAGTGAGTTATCACTTGTTTAAGCAGAATCTTGACACAGCTCCGTTTGTGGACGCTAGGGTGGTTACTGTAATAGTTCAGGATTTGGTCTGTTTGTGTAGTCTTTCTCTGGTAAGGAATTCAAAGACAAAATGTGCAGGACAAATGTGATATGCAGCAACTGCATGAAAAACTACACAGGACAGATGGACAGGAAACCCGCCACCGGGATATGTGAACACCAACTTGCAGCAAAACGGCACAACCAACTCTCCCTCATTTCAATACACTCCGACATAGAAGGACATCAGTTTAACTGGGACAAAGTTACAGTACAAGGACAAGCAAAACAAAGACAAGCACAAGAATTCCTGGAGGACTGGTTTTCAACCAACAATGCAATTTAAAAAAGTATGTTAAAATAGACCCCATCTACATACAACTATGGTACAAAACTGGAAAAAAGACTGCCCATCACGACAGACCGGGCCATATAAATACAGAGCGGGACAGAAACGACAGTGCTTCAATGGAGCACTGATGATGTCACCTAGAAGGGAGATGAAACGTTTGCATGAAAACCAGTCAGCTCAGCAAATCAACCAACAACTCCAACTGCAACCCAAGCTACAGATCTTCGTTAAAACATTAAATATTTTACTGTCCCCGGCTATTACTTGTGGGATATTCTATGGATCTGTCCTTGTCTCCTCCTCTAACTAATGTGGGAATTTTATCTTGATGGCATTATCAGAAGGCATGGAATCAGCTTCTACAGAATGACCTTTGGCTGTAGCTGAGGTGATGATACCCCGGGTAATCATGATGGATCGCTTTGCAGGGTTCTTCTCTGGCCTCTCTAGTTTGATGCTAAGATGCTGCCACCTTTCCATGTACAAGCTTCATCAGGGCTAATGGACCTTCTGGAAAATTCTGCTGGTGTACGAAGAGTGCTGTCAATTGGATTTTAATTTGCCTAATTGATGCCATCACTGACCATCACTGGATAACCATTAATCATCAGAAGCCACCTTTGTTGGTAAAGGGTCAGAGGTTGACAGATCATGCCAATTGGTTGTGAGAAAATGGGAGGCCACCAAACTCTAAACCTGCCTCTGTCTCAGGATGAAAATTTTATCTAACTATTTCAGTGCTCTCCATCCAGCCTTCCATTCTTAATCCTCCATATATTTCAACTCCTCCCAAACTTTGTTAGCTGCACTCCCAATCAGCTATCATCCTATTTTTGCAAAAATGCTGCCTCCTCCACACTTCACATCAGCTCTGATGAAGAGTCACCTAGACTCAAAATGTTAGCTTGCTCTCTCTCCATGGATGCTGTCTGCCCAGCGGTGATTCCCAGCATTTTTTTTTTTGTTTTCAGTATAGATTCCAGCATCTGCACTAATTTGTTCCTTCTTTGTCAGCTATGTTGCTTCTGCTGACATTAATGGATGTAAAATCACAGGCCATGAAATTGCAATGTTCTGACAAACCACTTGTGGTTTGGAAAGTTATGCCAGTGCCACACAACCTTGGAAAGTTCTGCCAATAGTGTGTCCTGATGAGAACATTTCCCTTTTGGGACTTCATAGTATCAACAAAAGCTCCAAGTAATGATCACAATGTGTGATATATAAGGACTAAATAACCCTGTGAGCTGTCCGCTAGACTGTATTATACATCTTAAGGGTGCGCATTCCTAACAACTTTCCACATGGAATTCTCATGCATATAATTTTTCAGTCATGTTAGTATGTTGGAAACAGCACTGCTTTTTTTTTTGCCTATTTTGTTTAACAGCTTCATGGAGTATTTAAATAAAACCTTAGTGAATAAAAATTGAAATGTAAAGAACTTTCCATAAGTTGTGATACGATTGTGCTGTGCTCAAACTCCAGCCTTACCTTTACAGTGGTATATAAAGAGGATACCAGGTGTAAAAGAGTTTCCAATAAGTACAGGAAGTTTTTTGTTTCTGTATTAGTTCTTAGTAGATTTTTATGCCTGATTCTCAATTTTTGATGGTATTTTTCTATAATTCCCACATTTTTTGCTTGTTTTATATTGTAGGCATTTCTACACATTTAAATGTTTTATCTCGACCATCTATAGGAAGTTCATTGTTGGTCAAGCTCCAATCTCATCAAGGGTAATTTTACATGAATATTGCATTGGGAGAGGGCTTTTATCCATGGGAATTGGATATTGTAAATTCAGGCCTACATTGTCTGTGATTCAGCCTTCTAGCTTCAGGTCCTTGCATAGCTACCATACTTTCACCAAGAACCACAAACTCGTTAGGCTATTGTTCAGCTTAGAATAATTATACAACTTTGACATGAATTACAGGGATATCTGAAGCCAATCTCTAAGACAGGACCAATACTGCCAGTCACAGCGACAGTGCTTTTAAAACTGCATTAACGTATGCTCCCCAATTTAGATGTTTTCTGTCTCTTACCATCCTCATACCTACTCCTTCATTTTTTGATATGCTCCCAACACCAACTACAATATGTCATAGGGCTTCTCTTTGAATATGGGCCACCTTCAAAACATACCAACAGAACATTCAAGTAGGAACCTGTTGATGTTGAAATTGTTGTGCTCTGAGCTAAAAAGAAATCAGTCATTGCACCAAACTTTAAGAGTTGAGTTAAAATTGAAGTCAGTCATAGGCAATGCTGTATTCTGCAGATCCGTAAGATAAAATCAGTTTAATGCACGATCAACCGATTTACTAAAGAACTGAAGAACTATACAAAGGTTGAACTTAATTTTGGACTGAAAGATGTTTTTTTTCATTGTGTTACTAGTAACATATCTCTCCAAAATGGCCTGGTGTGTAGAATCATAAAACTTTACAGCACAGAGGAACCACTTGGCTAGACCAATTCAAATTAATCCCAATGTGTCATTTTCACTATGTAAGTGTCTTTATTTCTTCTTTAAATTAATTATCCGCCTTTTTTTATACGATGCAATGGTCTCTCTTTCAGCCAAGTGTAAAATATTCCATTGGAGAAGGAACTCTCCAACTCTGTGCATCAAGAACTTGCTTTGATTCTCCATTCTCAGTAGTAGTTTTAGATTGAAACCTTGTTATTAATGATTCGTTCTCCATAGGAAGTAAGTTTGCTATATTTATTTATTCTATCATAATGCTTAGTGTAACTGAATAATATGATGAAGTTAATTTAGAGTTCTACTGACTACCTTCCAGTCCCTTGGTGTTTTGCATATTTAGGAGGGAATATAAGACTTTTTTCGGATTCTCTGATGTATCACTTCAGGATTTGTTTATAGTCTCAGGTCCAAGCCATTGGAATACTTAGCTGCCTTGACATCTATTACTTTAAACTAATGGTTGGAAAATCATGGGTGGAGCATCTGCATTATTCCAACATGGCTGCCAAGTGGATGATGTGTACGTGAGAGAAAGATCTAATATTATTAGATCTCATTCTGAAAGGTCAGAAGAATGACTTGTGGAAAATCGGTGTAATAAAAAGTGTTCGAGGTTGAGACTGTGCAAAAGTAATTTTACACTTACCGGTTTAATACTTGATCTGAGAGTGTGAAGTAAAGCAGTGCAAAGAAACCTCCCTCCTGTACCAAAACAAAAATTGCTGGAAAAATTTGACTGGTCTGGCAGCATCTGTGGAGAGAAAGAAAGTAAACGTTTCAAGTGAATTTTCTTCATAGGTCTGTAAAAGGGTCGCTGGACTCTGGATGTTAGCTCTGAGTTTCTCCAGCAGTTTCTGTTTCTGTTTTAGAATTCCAGCTTCTGCAGTTCTCTGTTTTATTTTAACCTCTCTCCTGTGTTGTACTGAGTTTGGGAATGTTTGGTGAAACTGATACCAAAATGTAAAGAATGTTTACTTCTTCACCTCTGACATCTATTTCACTGATGGCAAAATGCACAATGTTGCAAGTGTCTTAGATAACTCCGCATTGTATAATATTGTGTGATATTTAATATTCTTTCATTTTACAACAGTGTTCAGTCGCGACAAGGGAAAGCCAGTTCCTGTGAATCAAAAAGGGTTCCAGATTATTGGGACAAGTCAGCTTTGACAAGCATAGGCTACACGGTAAAAGCCTTTCCTCTATTACACATTAGTGATACTGAGATTCTGCAGCAGCCAATTCACATTTAATGTATTTGAGTACAAATTTACAGTTCCTGCTAAAAGACACTGGTCCATCATCCACTCCCCGTGGCTTAGGTCTCGCATAATGAAATGAGATTAACAGGCATCTAGAATTGAGTCTACAGGTTGTCATTGATGAGCTGGATTATTCAGCGGCCTTTTTGGGGGGTGGGGTGGAATGTGTTATTAAGGCTTATTAATGCATTTAAAATTATTTTTTAAAGTGTTCAACACTTTTAGAGGGTCATGGAAAGAAAAATTAACAACCAAGAACAAATATTGAAATAAAATCAAACAGAATTGCCTGACAATTGGTAAACTAAAGCTGCCCTGATATTCTTTCTTAATGGATGACAATATGGATGAGCTGCTACATCAGTTATTTACAAGAAGGATTGCTGTGCTGGAACTGTTGTATCATGCTTAACCGGAAGTGGTACGGCTCAGTGCTGTGCACGGCATAAATATAGTATATGAGTTATTCATTGTCATATATATATAGAAAGATACAGTGAAAAGTGTTTTGTCACCACGATCCAATGCCGTTTTAGGTTACAAAAAGAGTAAAAAGAAATTACATAAAAAGAGTTCATCTTCCGTACAAGGGATCTTTCAAACATGGCTCCAGGGCTTCTGTAAGATCTCTACAATGCGTCCCGGGCCTCAAGGACTCCCCGCTCAAGGTACAGCAATGACAATCACGCTTCAGGCATACCACAGCCAGGTGTCCCCACTCCAGGCAATGCCTCTGCTGCAGCCAAAGACCCAACAGGTCCCCAAGTCCATACTGTGGGCCTCCAGCAGCCAGGAGTCTTCGCTCCAGGCACCGCCACCATTGCAGCTGATGCCCGCCACACCACTCTGGCTTCCCCATGATGTCAGAAGATGAAGAAAAGAAATAGGATGAAGATAAAGACGAGAAAGGAGAGAGAGAGAAGGCTGCAGTCACTGTGGAGCAGACGTGCTCAGGAGGCCAAACACTACCTACAATGCAAGCACCGCCATCTTTGAAATGGAAAGATAGGTGATAACCTGGTAGGGTAAGATGGTGCAATTTACCAGGTACCATTCAGCAGCTCTTCAGAAGATAACTCCATGCTCTAAGCCTTATCTATTAGTCTGTTACCAAGTTACTACTTGTCAACACTAAGTCCTCATTCAAGCTTATAAATTTGTTAAAGTGTTTCATGGTTCTTCAGTGAATTTCACACATTAAAGGTCTTTACTGACAGCCGGGCTATGTAAATATCAGTGAGCCACCTGCTGCACTTTGGAAACACACTGGATGTTCTAACATGTTGTTCCTTGTTGAAGGTAATCAAAACGCTGGCCACGTTATCAATGCAGCTGTCTCCTATTGGATCCATATGTGGACAGTACGTGAGCTTATACTGTAGTACCAACCAGCTAGGAAGCATAGCCTGTTAATTAATGAGAAAACAGTAATTGGCTATAAGCCTACCATCACTCCCCTACCACACCCCAAGATTGATTTCCCTGATGGGAACATTTGATCATAAAATAAACCCGATAAAATAAAGCTTTATTTTAACATTCTCAGTTGTATGCTCACAGTCTGGATTCTTTTTGCAGCGTACCCAGCTCTCTCCACTCTCCAATGAATATAAGAAAATCCAGTCTCTCTTCGAGAACAGCATGAAGCCTGGCAATATCCAGAAAATTGACAGAATCCAAAACCTTGGACTTTGGGAAATATTTCAGTGGTTTGTAAAACACAATCATATGTGACTATCAATACAATTAATATCTACGTACTTACAACATTCTGATACTAGACAAATGTAACAAGGCAGTCAAGAGCAAGATAGGGAGATTGAGAAAGAGAAACAACATAAAGAGCCGCAGAGGCTACATAAACAGCATGAGGGAGAGCACTGGAGATGGGAAAGATATGTATAATATGAGCAGAAGTAAGTCATTTGACCCCTCAAGCCTGCTTCACCACTTAATAAGGTTCTAGCTGATCACTTTGTATTTGAATTCCACATTCCCATCTACTCCCAATAACTTTGGTTCCCTCGTCTAAGAAGAATCTTTTTACCTCTCTCTTAAAGATATCATTATACCTCTCCCTTATTTAGTAGCTCTGCTCCTACTGCCTTCTAAAGCAAGGGGTCAAAAGTCTCAAAACCCTCTGGGAGAAAAGTAACTCCTCTTTCCGTACTAAGAGGGTGTCCCCAATTTTAAAGTAGTGACCCCTAGTTCTGGACTCACCCATGTGCACAAATATCCTTTCCATGTCCACCTTGTTGAGATCGTTCAGGATCTTAGACATTTCAATCATTTCATTCCTCACTGTTCTAAACTCCAGTGGACATAAGCCCAGCCTGACCAAAATAGAACAACCTTTCTTCATAGAACAACCTAGTCCAGGTATTAAACTACGGCTGAACAATCTGTAATGCGGTGACATCTTTCCTTAAATAAGGAAACCAAAATTGCACACAGTATTTGAGATGAAGCCTTAGTAATGTCCTGAAGCATAACATCCATTTATGTCCAATTCCTCTCCTAAAAGGCTCTTTCATTACATGCTGTACCTTCATACAAACTTTCTCATGTATTACAAAACCTAAACCACTCTGTACCTCAGAATTCCACAGTTGCTCTCCATTTGACTAATACACTGCTTTTTTAATTCTTCCTACCAAAGTCAACAACTTCACATATTATACTCCATCTTCCAGATTGCTGCTCATTGATTCAATCTATATATATGTATTACATATATATATATCTGCCTGAAAACGTCTTAAGTCTTTTTCACAACCTGAAGCAGTGTCTTATAAAGATTTGAGGGACATAGGCTTTGGTGACATGTGTGGCAGGATGAGATGAGAAGTGCAGTAAAGCGGATCTCAATATTGAGATCATCTTGCTCCATCTTTTCCACTTTCCACAAGCAGGGTGGCAAGTTTCTTGCTAGTCAGCAATGAGTTGCCAGTTGTTGAAGATTAATACATGTTAACCTTCTTGTTGACAGCCCAATTCACCTCATTAATGTTAAGATTCTGAAATTACCAAACTAACCAACAAATTAGACTTTGGGAAAACTTCATGTGCAAATCAGAGTGAGTACCTGGTGGATTCAGCTCCAAACAACCTTCATGTTGGAAACAGGTACTAATATTTCAGCGCACACTCTATGGGCACCAGCTGCATGTACCCCACATCCACAGACATCGATGTCCCATTTTGCCAGCCTCTATGAACCCTCTCCTCAAATCAACAATCCACTCATATGACACTTCTGAACATCATTGCTGCCCCTCAGGTGCACTGGCAACTAACATTGTAAGGACGCTGAGCACTCAGGGACACAGGGACACACACCCAGTTCATGGACTGGACCAGGCTGTATCTCCAGGCTCTTTGCTCACTCTCAGAATGCTCACTCACTCTGAGCCTACCTGGATGCTCACAGCATCCAAACCTTGCATTGCCTTCCCTTGTCTGTTTGGTCTTTGTACCCTTAGCCAGAGATACCAGATTCATATTACTATTGTCTTGCCTTGCCATTTAGTGCACAAACAAAGCCAAGAAGATTCTCTTGGTTGTCAGCAGGTCTCAATCAAGTCAAGGAGGATAGCCTTCACTCAAGGGTTCCTGGCACAGTACAAGGGCAGCCTTCAATATCAATCCTGTTTGGAACACTAAGAGTCAAGATACTGTCCTCATAAAAGGTGAGGAACCAAATGGTAGGCAGCACACCATTGTCATAAGTCTTTCTGTCCTATTGTGGGATGTTTCTTCTTGGAAAGGGGGAGGCAGGTAATATGGAAGATGAAAATGGGTGGCACAGATATTGCTGTGTGCCGGTGCAGAGTGCCCCAAGCGAGTGAATAGGCTGCTCAGAGGGCGTGCAGGCTTACACGTGTTTAGCGGGAGCAGTTGGATGAGCAAGATGACTATGACAGCATTGTCAGAAAGCCATTCAAGTGGGGGCAGCAAAAGGTAAGCAATGGTAATGGTAACATTATAGTAAATGGGATTGACATTATTCTCTGCAGAAAAGTACAAGACTCCTGAGGTCTTTATTACCTGCCGAGTACCTACATTTGGGACATCTGCTCATACCCTGAGAGAAACTTAGAACTGGAAGGTGGGGATCTGGTCACCATCATTCATAGAGGTACTAATGACATAAACAGGACGCAGAAGAATTTCTGTAGTCAGTATTAGGATCTTGACACCAAATTATGAAGCACTACTCAAAGGTAATACCCTTCTGATTAATACCTGATCTACACATAAATTGGTATAGATTAATAAAGATTAGAGAGATGAATGTGTAGTTCAAAGACTGATGTGGTAGCAGTGGGTTCTAATTCATGGTGCACTGGCACCAGGACTGCAGAAAGTGGCAGCTTTATCATTGGGACACTCTACACTTGAAATTGTGTTGGGCCACTGCCATAAGGAGGAACATAACTAGGGAAGTGGAGAGGTTTTTAAACTAAATAGTGACTGCAAGGGATCAAATTTGTGAAGATGTCATAAAATCAAAATGTGTAGACAAGAGAGAAAGGTACCAATATAGGAAATGATAAACAGACTGTGACAGGAAAGGAAATAGAGTACAAATTTAAACATAAATCAGCAGATAAGATTGGAGGTTACAAAAATAATAAAAAGACAAAACTAAAGGCTCTGTATCTAAATGCAAGTAGATGTCAAAGCAAACAGATGAACTGACAGCACAAATAGAATTGATTAGATATGATCTGCCAGCTATTACAGTCACATTGCTGCAGGACAACAGCCTGGATGTCAAAGGTTCTGTGACGTTTAAGAATGACAGAACACAAAGAAAAAGTTGAGGATTGTTCTGTTAATTAATAGTGGTATGAATACAATGAAAATGGATGCCTATTTGACATTTTGACTTGGAGTTACATTTGCTATTCCTTCATTGTCACTAGGTCAAAATTCTGGAATTCCCATATTGACAGTTCTGCTCACCACCACCTTCTGAAAGGCAGTTAGGGATGAGCAACAGATTCTGGCCCAGCCAATAATGCCCTAATCCAAATAAAAAGAAATTACATCACTCAGATATTTAGAACAGAACTGTCTTTAAGAGTTAATTGAGCTAAAAATAGAAAAGTAGTTATGCTTCGAGACAATGCATTTCAGAATGCCAGACAAGAGGAAGGAAGTATACCTAGAATTTTCTTAAAATCTTTGGACAGATTATTGCTGATAAAAGATTGGAGAGCTGCTTATATTGCATTCTGACTCAAGAAGTAGATTGGGAAAGTTCAGGAAATTATAGACCAAATTGTCTTATCCAGGTTGAAAACTTTTTTTTCTGGGAAGATTTCATGAATTTATACCTTATGTCTTCTGTAGACACAATGCTCATATCTTATCACATGAACTCTTGGAAATATTATTTACTACTTTGCACTCATTCCCATTTCACTGTATCTTCTATGGGTATCACCTACTCCCTTACTCTCTTGTTATCGTGCTAGTGAAATAATTTATTTTACTGAGATGCTTGGTCTCAGTTGCTGAGACCTTCCTTTGATCAATGTTGTAAAGTGTTTTTACATTTTCTCTTATAAATTTTGTGTGTCCCAATACCTTTTTCCATGTCATGTTTCTATTCCATCTCACTTTCAGTTGCTTGGTAATTCATTTAATATCATGTTTGCTTGCTCTGAGTTTATTAGCTTTGAGAATGAACTTATCTGCATGCTTAGCATTACGCCCGTAAAGAACATAAAAACATAAGAACATAAGAACTAAGAGCAGGAGTAGGCCATCCGGCCCCATCGAGCCTGCCCTGCCATTTAATAAGATCATGGCTGATCTTTTTGAGACACAGCTCCACTTACCCGCCCGCTCACCATAACCCTTAATTCCTTTACCGTTCAAAAATTTATCTAGCCTTGCCTTAAAAACATTCAGCGAGGTAGCTTCATCCGCTTCACTGGGCAGGGAATTCCACAGATTCACAACCCTTTGGGTGAAGAAGTTCCTCCTGACCTCAGTCCTACATCTGCTTCCCTTTATTTTGAGGCTATGCCCCCTAGTCCTAGTTTCACCTGCTAGTGGAAACAACCTCCCTGCCTCCACCTTATCTATTCCCTTCATAATCTTCTATGTTTCTATGAGATCTCCCCTCATTCTTCTGAATTCCAATGAGTATAATCCCAGTCTACTCAGTCTCTCCTCATAATCCAACCCTCTCAACTCTGGAATCAACCGAGTGAATCTCCTCGGCACCCCCTCCAGTGCTAGTATATCCCTTCTCAAGTAAGGAGACCAAAACTGCACACAGTACTCCAGGTGTGGCCTCACCAGGACCCTATACAGCTGCAGCATAGCCTCCCTGTTTTTAAACTCCATCCCTCGAGCAATGACAGACAAAATTCCATTTGCCTTTTTAATTACCTGCTGCACCTGCAATCCTACTTTTAGCGATTCATGCACAAGGACACCCAAGTCCCTCTGCACAGCAGCGTGCTGCAATTTTTTACCATTTAAAACATAATCCATTTTGCTGTTATTCCTACCAAAATGGATGACCTCACACTTATCAACATTGTACTCCATCTGCCAGACCTTTGCCCACTCATTTAGACTATCTATATCCCTCTGCAGACTTTCAGTGTCTTCTGCACACTTTGCTCCACCACTCGTCTTAGTGTCATCTGCAAATTTTGACACACCACACTTAGTCCCCAACTCCAAATCATCTATATAAATTGTAAACAATTGCGGTCCCAACACTGATCCCTGAGGCACACCACTAGCCACTGACCGCCAACCAGAAAAACACCCATTTACCCCTACACTTTGCTTTCTACTGGTCAACCAATCCTCTATCCATGCCAATACATTACCTGTAATACCGTGCAACTTTATCTTATGTAGCAGCCTTTGGTATGGCACCTTGTCAAATGCCTTCTGGAAACCCAGATACACCACATCCACAGGTTCTTCATTGTCCACCATGCAAGTAATGTCCTCAAAGAATTCCACCAAATTAAACATGACCTACCCTTCATGAACCCATGCTGGGTGTTCCCAATGGGACAATTTATATCCAGATGTCTTACTATTTCTTCCTTAATGATAGATTCAAGCATTTTCCCCACTACCGAAGTTAAGCTAACTGGCCTATAGTTACCTGCTTTTTGTCTACTTCCTTTTTTAAACAGTGGTGTCACATTGGCTGTTTTACAATCTGTGGGAACCACCCCAGAGTCCAGTGAATTTTGGTAAATAATTACTAGTGCATTTGCTATTTCCCCCATCACCTCTTTTAGTACCCTGGGATGCATTTCATCAGGGCCAGGAGACTTGTCTACTTTTAGCCCCATTAGCTTGCCCAGCACTGCCTCCTTAGTGGTAATGATAGTTTCTAGGTCCTCACCTGCTATAACCTTCTTGCCATCAGGTTTTGGCAAGTTATTTGTGTCTTCCACTGTGAAGACCGACACAAAATAACTGTTTAATGTCTCGGCTATTTCCTCATTCCCAGTTATTAAATTGGCCTTCTCATCCTCTAAAGGACCAATGTTTACCTTTGCCACTCTTTTACGATTTACATATTTATAGAAACTTTTGCTGCCTGTTTTTATATTCTGAGCTAGTTTACTCTCATAATCTATCTTACTTTTCTTTATAACTTTTTTTGTGGCTTTCTGTTGGCCTTTAAAGATTTCCCAATCTACTAGTTTCCCACTTCTCTTTGCTTTTTTGTATGTGTTTTTTTTCAATCTGATACTTTCCTTTATTTCCTTAGACATCCATGGCTGGCTCTCTCTTTTCCTACAGTTCTTCCTTATCATTGGAATATACTTCTGCTGAGCACTGTGAAAAATCGTTTTGAAAGTCCTCCACTTTGAAAGGCATTCACTTATCAATGTTGTCAAACAATCTGAACCCCCCATTCACTCACTGTGTTATATCTTCCCTCATTTCATTAACTTTTAGACTTTTGTGATTTACATGTGACTTGGATATTTTTGTCTCATAAATCATATTAATACAACAAATACCCCATATTAGACAGCCAACATCATTAATCTGAAAGATTAAAAAAAACTCCTTTTTAATAGTAATTTTCAATGCAGAAATTCATTTGAAGTTTTGAGCGTTATCATGCACTGAGAGAAAAAATTACACCTTACAATTCAAGCAGTTATTTTGTGTTGGTCATTTACAAATCAATTTAAATTCATGACTATTTTTGATACAGGCTATTCTTATATTTTTACAAAATAGCATTCATTTATCAGAAGTGATTTTGAGTTTTATTGGAAATTAAAGTGCCTCGGGCTTGAAGTAGAGTTTTGTTTGCATGAGTAGGATATTCTGATGACTTGGTTGTCAAATAGGTGGCATTGGACAGTTTTAAAACAGAAATAGTAATGGGAACACAGGAAAGAAACAAAAGTACTGAATAAATACTTTATGTCAGTCTTCACGGTAGAGGACACTAATAGTATTCCAAAACTATTAGATAATCAAGGAATAAAGTGGAGAGGGAAGCTGAAATAAACATAATAACTATCACTAGAGAAAAAGTACCTGGGAAACTAATAAGGCTAAAGACTGATATGTCTGCTGGACCTGATGGGATGCATCCTAGGATATTAAAGGAACTAGCTACAGAGATAGTGGTTATACTGGCAGTAATCTTCCAAGAATTCTTAAATTCAGGAGAAATCCCAGAGGATAGGAAAACTGCTAATTTAACACCATTATTCAAAAAGAGAGGGAGACAAAGAACAGGTAACTATAGGCCACATAGTTTAACATTTGTCATGGGGAAAATATTAGAGTCTGTTATAAAGGATATAATAGTAGAGAATTTAGAAATGCAAAAGATAATCAAGCAGTCAATGTAGGTTAATGAAGGAGACGTCACCTGCCAAATTTATTAGAAACATAAAAATAAGGAGCAGGAGTAGGCAATGCAGCACTTTGAACCTGCTCCACCATTCAATATGATCATGGTTGAACTAAGAACTATAATTCCTTCTTAAAATATTTAATGTTATGGCTTCAACTGCTTTCTGTGGTAGTGAATTCAACAGGCTCACCATTCTCTGGATAAAGAAATTTCTCCTCATCTCAGCCCTAAACGGCCTAATCCATATCCTTAAACTGTCATCCAAGGAAACATCCTTCTTGTCCTTATCCTGTCTAGTGCTGTTAAAATCTTGCAGGTTTCTATGACATCCCCCTCGATCTTCTGAACTCCGGTGAAGATAGTCCTAATGGATCCAGACACCCTTCATACAATAGTCTTGCCATTCCAGGAATCAGTCTGGTAAACCTTCAATGCACTCCTTACACAGCCAAAATATCCTTCTTTGGTAAAACCGTACACAATACTCCAGGTGTGGTCTCACCAAGGTCCTCTACAATTGCAGCAAGACATCCCTG
Organism: Rhincodon typus; assembly: GCF_021869965.1. Lineage (NCBI taxonomy): Eukaryota > Metazoa > Chordata > Chondrichthyes > Orectolobiformes > Rhincodontidae > Rhincodon > Rhincodon typus. The sequence continues at coordinate 24,224,283 of NC_063349.1, read as the reverse complement.
CTTCTGTATTCAAATCCTCTTGCTATGAAAACAACATACCATTTTCCTTCTTCATCACCTGTGTGTCTGCATGCTTACTTTCAGTGACTGATCTATGAGGACACCCAGGTCTCATTGCACCTCTCCTTTTTGCAATCTATTGCCTTTCAGATAATAATCTGCTTCTTGATTTTGCTGCCAAGGTAATAACCACACATTCCATAACATTACTCTTCATCAGCCATTCAGTTACCCACTCACTCAACTTGTTCAAATCACACTGAAGCACCTCTGAACATTCCTCACTGATCACCCACCCAACCAGCTTTGTGTCATCTGCAAATTTGGAGATATGATGCCCATCTAAATCATTGATATAGAAATGTGAACAGCTGGCATCCAAGCACTGATCCCTGAGGTACCCCACTAGTTGCTGCCTGCCACTCAAAAAAATTGTTTATTCCTACTGTTTCTTTCTAATCTGGCAATGAGTTCTCTATTCATGTCAATAAACTACTCCCAATTCTATGTGCTTTACTTTTACATGCTAATATCTTAAATTGGAACTTATCAAAAGTCTTCTGAAAGTCGAAGTAAAGCCCATCCACTGACCCCGCTATATCAATCTTGTGTCACATTCTTGAAAAATTCCAGTACTTTTGTCAAGCATGATTTTCCCTTTATGATTCCGTGCTCTGATCCTGTCACTGCTTTCCAAGTGCTCTGCTGCTAAATCTTTTAAAATAGAGTCTAGTATTTCCCCCACTGTCAATGTCAGGCTAATTAACCAGCTTATACTTCCTTGGTTTCTCTCTTACTTCCTTTTTTAAATGGGGGTGGGGAGGGTTACAATAGCTACCTTCCAATCCATAGGAACTGTTCTAGAGGCTATAGCGTCTTGAAATATTACCACCAATGTATCAACTATTTCTACAGCAATTTGCTTAAGTATTCTGAGATGTAGATTATCAGGCCCTGGGGATTTATCAGCCTTTAATTCCATCAATTTCCTCAACATTATTTCACGACTAATATTGATTTCCATCAGTTCCTCCCTGTCAGTAGACCCTGTGACTCCCAACATTTTGGAATGTTTTTTGTATCCTCCCTTGTGAAGACAGAATCAAATGTATGTACAAAATAAGTCTGACATCTTTTTGTTCCCCATTGCCCTGTTTCTGAATGTAAGGGATTTGCATTTGTCTTCAATAATCTTTTTCTGTTTTGAGTTCTTCGAGGAGATGACAAGCAGAGCAGACAAACAGAGCAGTCAATGTAATATATTTGGATTTCCAAAAGGCAGTTGATAAGGTACCATGCATAAGGCCACTTGATAAGATAAATGAAATAACTCTATAAGGGGCAGCATTCTATCACTCAGTCACCCTTTATTTACATATGAACACTCCTTGACAATACTATTGTCTCATACCTTGTCAGACACTACAGTGTTAGTATCCCTGATGCTCGATCTTTATATGTCAGCCAGGGCCCCCTGATCGGACCAGATTAATAGCCCCAATCAGGGAACTCATATTTTATGAGGCCCAGTTGGTTGATCTTGTTACAATCACTACAATAAGACTTGTGTTGTTTGGCTTTTTTGGCACCATGATAGTGTCCCTACTTCTGAACAGGTAAATTTTTAAAAAAGACCTGTATCATTGCAGAAAAGATATTAGCATGAATAGAGATCAGCTAACTAATAGAAGATAGAGAGTAGGGATAAAAGGAGCATTTGTAGGATGGCATCTTGTAAATAGTGTCACTGGGATCAGTACTGGTGCCACAATGATTTACCTATATATTAAGGAATGGAAATTGGGATGCTAATGTACTATTATCATGTTTGTGGATGACATAAAAATAGTGGGAAGGCCAGTAGTGAGGATGATACAAAGAATCTACAAAGGGATATAAACAGATTACATAAATGGGAAAAATTGGCAAATGGAATATAATATGGAAAAATGTGAAGTTATGTAATTTGGCAGGAAGAATAGGGGAGCTAAATATTATTTAAATGGGAAAAGACTGCAGAAAGCTACAGCACAGAGGGAATAGGGAGTGCTCATACACAAATCTCAAAAAGCTAACATCAAGGTTCAGTAGGTAATAGGCAAGGCAATTGGAATGTTGGTCTTTATTTCACTAGGTTGATTCTGGATATGGAGGTATTTTCTGATAGGAGAGGTTGAGTAGATTAGACTTGAGCTCATTTGGAATTTAAAAGAACGAGAGACTACCTTATAGAAACTACAAGACTCTTAGTAGCCTTGACAGAGTAGATACGAAAAGGTTTTTACCCCTGGTGAGAGATTCTCAGACCAAAGGGTATAGTCTCAGAATAAGGGATTGCTCATTTCAGAGAGGAGGAGGAATTTTTTGTCTTGGAGAATAGTCAATCTGTGGAATTCTTTACCATAGAGAGCAGTTGAATATATTCAAGGCTGCAATGGACAGATATTTAATTGGCAAGGTAATCAAAGGTTACGGAGAAAAGGCAGGAAAGTAGAGTTGAGGATTATCAGATCAGCAACAGTATCATTGAATTGCAGCAAGGCTTGATAAACTGAATGGCAGACTTCTGCTCCTACGTCTCATTGTTTATGAACTTTGAGATCAATGAGTTACCAGGTTCAGTCTTCAATCTCTTCTGTGTTACGTAGAGCTGCACCAGAAGTGCATAAGTGCATCTGGATTATGGAAAGGAAAACAAATCATGCAGCCTTCACATTTTCAGTTGGAATTCAGAAACTCCTTCTGTAATGAGCTATAGGTAGCACCTGACAAGTCAGATCCCGGAATGAAATCTGGGCTGATAGATTATCTGTATTTTTTAAAAGTTTGGTTAAAGTTTTTCAATAGAGGTGCAAGATGGCATGTTAGGTGCAGTCCCAAGAATACCTAAAAATGACATGTCAACCTGGTGAAGTTATAAAACTGATCGATTGTGTGCCAAACAGCATAAGCAGCAAATGATAGACAGAGCTAAGTGATCCTACAACCAAAATGAATGAGATCTAAGCTCTGCAGTCCTGCCACATCCAGTTGTGAATGGTGGTGGAAAATTAAACAACTCACTGGAGGAGGATGCTCCACAAATATTCCCATTCTCAGTGATGGAGGAGCCCTGCACATCAGTGCAAAATATAAGGCTGAAGCATTCACAATCTTCAGCCAAACGTGCCAAGTCGATGAGCCATCTCGGCCTCCTCCAGAGGTCCCCAACATCATAGATGCCAGTCTTTAGCCAATATGATTCACTCTGCATGATATCAAGAATTGGCTTGAAACCCTGAATTCTGCAAAACCAAGGGCCTTGACAACATTCCAGCGAGAGTACTGAAGACTTATGTTCCAGAATGTGCCACATCACTAGCCAAGCTGTTCCAGTACAGTTTCAATACTGAGTTGACATCTACTCAACAATGTGACCTGTGTGCAAAATCCAACCCAGTCAATTACTGCCTCATCATTTTATTCTAGATCATCAGTAAAGTGATGGAAGGTGTCATCAACAGTGCTATCAGGCAGCAGTTGCTCAGTAACGACCTGCTTACTGCCACTCATTTTCTGATCTCATTGCAGCCTTAGTTCAAACATGGGTGAAAATGCTGAATTCTGATGGTGACGTCAAAGTAGAGTCAATAGGGATCAGGGAAGAACTCACCACTGGTTGGATTCATACCTGACACATAGAAAGATGGTTGTGTTTATCGGAGGTCAGTCATCTCAGCTACAGGATGTATCTGCAGGAGTTCCTCAGGCCCAACCATTTTAGCTGCTTCTTCAATGACCTTTCCTCCATCATAAGGTCTGAAATTAGGATGTTTGGCATTGTTGCACAATGTTCAGCACCAATTGTGACCCCTCAGATACTGAAACAGTCCATCTCACAATGCAGCAAAAGATTGATGAGTGGCAAGTAACATTTATGCCACATAAGTGCCAGGCAATGACCATCTCCAATAAGAGAGAATCTAACCAGTGTCCCCTGACAGTCAGTGGCATTACCATCACTGATCCCCCACTATCAACATCCTGGTGCTTCCATTGACCAGAAACTGAACTGGACTAGCCATATAAATACTGAGGCTACAAGAGCAGGTCAGAGGCTAGGAAATTCTGCAGCAAGTAAGTCATCTTTGACTCCAAAGTCTGTCCACCATCTACAAGGTACAGTCAGGATTGCTTAGATGGGTGCAGTTCTAACAACATTCAAAAAGCTTGACATATCAAGGATTGAACAACACACTTGTTTGACATCGTATCCACAACATTTGACTTCATTTCCTCCATCACCAATGTACATGGCAGCAGTGTGTACCACCTACGAGATGCACTGCAGCATATGACGTAGGTTTCGTCGCTATTACGTACTAAAATCATGACTTATACAATCCAGAAGGACAGGGGAACAAATGGATAGGGACACAACACCTGTCAGGAGTGTGATGGAATACTCCCCACTTGCGTGGATGACAGTGCAGCTCCAAAAACACTCAAGAAGTTTAACATCATCCAGGACAAAGTAGCCCACTTAATTGGGACCACATGCACAAATATTTACTCCTTCCACACCGATATTCAATAGCAGCATTATATACTTTCTACAAGATGCAATGCCGAAATTCACCAAAGCTCCTTAGATAACATCTTCCAAACCAGTGGACACTACCATCTAGAAGGACAAAGGCAGCAAATACCTAGGAGCACTACCACCTGTAAGTTCCCCTCCAAGCCATTCGTCTTCCTGACATTGAAATGTACTGCTGTTCCTTCTCGTGTCGCTGTGTCAACATTCTGGAACTCCATCCCTAACAGCATTGTGGGACTACCTGCAGCCAGTTAATTGTCATAGTTCAAGTAGGGAGCTCCATCAGCACCTTCTCAGGGGCAACTAGGGATAGGCAATAAATGTTGACATAGCCAGCAATACCCACATTCCATGAATGAAAAGTAGACAGCTCACAATAGTGCAGAGGAAGTCAAGGTAGTTGATGTACAGATCCGTCACTCTGCTGCTCACCCTTTAACAGCGCACAATCCTGATTCTCACTGTCCATGCAGGACCTGGCCTTATATCAGAAGCCCATGACTTACTATGCCAAGGTAACCTGAGCAAAGGCTATACCTGTTGATTGGATGAGTCCTGCGGACAACCGTGGCAAGCTTCCTGGCTTTGTGCCTGCACTAAACGGCACATCAAGACAGTAATAGTTTGAGTAAGATATCTCTGGCTAAGGGGAGCAGTGTGCAAAAGGAGAAGACAAAGCAATACAAGGCAGGGATGCAGCGTACTTTTCAGTTGTGGTCAGATTGAGTGATTGCTATGACAGTGAGCAAAGTGCCCAAGGATGCAACCTGGTCCAGGCTATTAGCTGGATACATGTCCCTGAGCAGGCAGCGTTTGCATGATGTATGTGGGGGTGCACATGGCTGGTACTCATGCAACATCCCACAATATTATAGCCTGACATTCAACATGAAATACTTTTTGAGCAAACAGCATGTTGAAACTACAAGAACCTTCTCTGATTTCCATGTTGAGTTTTTCCTGGTCGCTAGTTTCATGGTGAGTTTTGTAAGATTGCAACCCATGGCAAGTTGAGGTGTTAGTAAGACATTTAACAAACATTGATGTGTGTCAATTGGGAACTTACTACTGACTAGCAAGAACTCTCACCATGCTGCTAGAGAAAAACATACAGAGTTAGGGCTTGCCTAAAAGCTTGCCTGATTTTATCATTCATCTTGCCCTGGTCCATTTTGCTTACAGCCTGATAAGATTCCACAGCACATAGCAAAATAAATACTCATCCTATTGCCCAATGCTATCCATTAGAGAGTCAAATTTGGAGAAATTAGACCTCGACAGTAAATCTGTAGTTTAACTAATTCTTCCTAGTTGCTCTTCCAAAGTTTTTATTTGTATTTTTGTGTACTGATACACAGGCAGAAAGAACAGATAAAGAAAAAGAATCACGCGGATGCAGATGAACGACTTCTTTTTCACGAAGTCACAGATCATTCAATTATTGATGCCATTTGCTACCAGAACTTTGATTGGGGAAGCTTCACACAGAGTGGAACTTCATATGGAAAAGGTAAGGAAATTTGCTTTATTAATTTTCATGAAAATTAATTTTAAATTATTAATTTTCAGCACACAAAAATGTATCAAATAGAGAAAAGTCAGAGTCTTATGTTTATCATGTTGGGTGCTTTCTGAGACAACATGGCTTCCAAATGAGGTTGAAAATTAAGAAGAAATTATATAAGGGTATCTGAAGTAATAGAAGGTACCTCAGTTCAGCCAGTCTTTGAACCTGACTTGGAAACTAACTGCAGAACACGAGAAAACCAAATTACTTCAAACTAGTCTAGTTTTAAGCTCATCTGAGCATCTATTGTCAGAATTATCATTACATTGTCAGCCTCGTTGTCTCATCCTGAGAAATCTTACTCCAGTGGAAGGTAAGTCCAGATGGCTGGATACGCATCCAGATGCAGTGGCTGGAAAGGATATCTCTTGTGCCTTGTTGAGCTATATGCATTCCACAACACAATGCTGGCAAATTTTGGAGAAAGTTGGACTTTAGGTTGGTCTCATCCGCCTGAATCAGTCTCTACATGACAGGGAAGACAGATGTCTTATTGAGTTATTGACAGAAGGAGACCTGATGGCTTCCCTTTCCTTGTTTGACTAGCCCACCGAAGCATTTATCAAGATGTGGCCACTGTCACAAACTAATAACTAGAATAAAGCAATTGGTGACAACAAGCCACCACTGCTCATAGAAAAAAACTATTCTTGAAAGATAGCCAGAGCATTTTAAACACATCCTCAATGACTTTCATATATCAGTGAAGAAGCAGTCAATAGGCAACCATAGTTTGTCATCTGTTACTCTCTTGATGACCTCCCATGCTGTTAACATTAACAAATTTTAACAAGTTCCTGTCTAATGCACACCCCTAGGAGTCAATACTACCTCAGTGGAGATATATAAGGTAAGAAATAAATACCTCATCAAGAAGCACATTGAAAACCTATGTACGAGCAAGGAAGTATCCTGCAATAATACAAAGACATTTTACATCTTGTAACACCTTTGAACTGTAAGAAAAATTAACAAATTCTTTAAAAAGTGTAAGGAATTTTTTTTAAGAATGTTTGAAAAGAACTACTAAGAGTTTGCATCAACTGTAAAGCGATCAGTTGTAATGACGAATAATGTTCACACCACACAAGTGCCAGGCAATGGCCAGCTCCACCAAGCGACAATGTAACCATGATCCTTTGATGTTCAATGGCATAACAAGCACTGTCAACATGCTGGGTCTACCGTTGACCAGAACTGAACTGGGCTAACCATATCAATACTGTGACTACAAAAGCAGGTCAGAGGCTAGAAATGCTACAGTGAAAAAATTCACCTCCTGACTCCCCAAAGCCAATCAATCATCTGTGAGGCACAAATCAGGAGTGCACCAGAGTACTGAGATAACAAGGTGTAGAGCTGGATGAACACAGCAGGCCAAGCAGCATCAGAGGAGCAGGAAGGCTGACGTTTCAGGTCTAGACCCTTCTTCAGAAATGGGGGAGGGGAAGGGGATTCTGAAATAAATAGGGAGAGAGGGGGAGGCAGATAGAAGATGGATAGAGGAGAAGATAGGTGGAGAGGAGATAGACAGGTCAAAGAGACGGGGATGGAGCCAGTAAAGGTGAGTGTAGGTGGGGAGTTAGGGACAAGATAGGTCAGTCCAGGGAGAACGGACAGGTCAAGGGGGCGGGGTGAGGCTGGTAGGTAGGAGATGGGGGTGGGGCTTAAGGTGGGAGGAGGGGATAGGTGGGAGGAAGGACAGGTTAGGGAGGCGGGAACAAGCTGGACTAGTTTTGGGATGCGGTCGGGGAAGCGGAGATTTTGAAGCTTGTGAAGTCCACATTGATACCATTGGGCTGCAGGGTTCCCAAGCGAAATATGAGGTGCTGTTCGTGCAACCTTCGGGTGGCATCATTGTGGCACTTCAGGAGGCCCAGGATGGACATGTTGTCTGAGGAGTGGGAGGGAGAGTTGAAATGGTTCGTGACTGGGAGGTGCAGTTGTTTGTTGCGAACCGAGCGTAGGTGTTCCACAAAGCGGTCCCCAAGCCTCCGCTTGGTTTCCCCGATGTAGAGGAGGCCACATCGGGAACAGCGGATGCAGTATACCACATTAGCAGATGTGCAGGTGAACATCTGTTTGATGTGGAAGGTCATCTTGGGGCCTGGGATGGGGGTGAGGGAGGAGGTGTAGGGGCAGGTGTAGCACTTCCTGCGGTTGCAGGGAAAAGTTGTGAGGGTGGTGGGGCTGGTGGGGAGTGTGGAGCAGATGAGGGAGTCACGGAGAGAGTGGACCCTCCGGAAAGCAGATAAGGGTGGGGAGGGAAAAATGTCTTTGGTACCTCCCAGTCGCAAACCATTTCAAATCTCCCTCCCACTCCTCAGACGACATGTCCATCCTGGGCCTCCTGCACTGCCACAACGATGCCACCCGAAGGTTGCAGGAACAGCACCTCATATTTCGCTTGGGAACCCCTGCAGCCCAATGATATCAATGTGGACTTCACAAGCTTCAAAATCTCCCCTCCCCCGACCGCATCCCAAAACCAGCCCAGCTCGACCCCGCCTCCCTAACCTGTCCTTCCTCCCACCTATCCCCTCCTCCCACCTTAAGCCCCACCCCCAACTCCTACCTACCAGCCTCATCCTGCCCCCTTGACCTGTCCGTCCTCCCTGGACTTACCTGTCCCCTCCCTAACTCCCCACCTACACTCACCTTTACTGGCTCCACCTTCACCTCTTTGACCTGTCTATCTCCTCTTCACCTATCTTCTCTTTTATCCATCTTCCATCCGCCTCCCCCTCTCTTCCTATTTATTTCAGAATCCCCTTCCCCTCCCCCATTTCTGAAGAAGGTTCTAGACCCAAAACGTCAGCTTTCCTGCTCCTCTGATGCTGCTTGGCCTGTTGTGTTCATCCAGCTATACACCTTGTTATCTCAGATTCTTCAGCATCTGCAGTTCCTACTATCTCTGCACCAGAGTACTTGTCTGAATGAGTGCAGCTCCACAAATGTTTAAAAGGCTCAGCACCATCCAGGGCAAAATAACTTGTTTTATCACGTCCACAAACGTGCATTCACTCCACTACTGATGCACAGTGGCAGTAGTGTGTACCATCAATAAGATGCACTGCAGAAATTCACCAAGGTTTTTTAAACAGCGTCTTCCAAATCCATGACCGCTACCATCTGGAAGGACAAAGGCATATACATGGGAACATCACAACCTGCAAGTTCATCTTCAAGCCACTCAGCATCCTGACCTTGAAATATAATTGGCATTCCTTCACTGTCATTGGGTCGAATCGTGGAACTACCTCCCTAATGGCATTGTTGATGTACCTATACCAAATGAACTTCAGCAGCTTAAGAAGAGAGCTTAACACCACCTTCCCAAGGACAATTACTTATGAACAATAAATGTTGGCCCAGCCAGAGAAGCTCACAACATCTGAATGAATAATTTAAAAATTCTTGGATTTTCAGAATTACTGGCTCACATGATCTGACAATACTTGACCTGGAAACAGTATCAGCCGGAAGTATTTTAAAAAACGAAGCTGCGTTGCTGGTAGGCACAAAGGGAAAAAGAGAGTGAAAAGTAGAGGAGCTTGGAGGATGAAGGTAATCGACAACCAATTGCAGACACAAAGAGAAATTAGAAACAAAACAGAGAGAATTCTTGTGAGAAGAAGCAAACCACTTTCAGTAGGGAGTCAGTTTTCTCTTCGGCAGAAAAGCTGCCAGTAGTTTTGGATTACTGGAAAAGCTAGCTAAGAAGGTCTGAAACCTGGAGAGCTTTGTGAATAGCTCAGAGATATTATGTACTGTTGGCTTGGAAGTGACCAAAATGTAAACCTGTATTTTAGTGGTTGGTCAGTTGAATTGGAAGTCTGGAAAGCTTCACGATCCATTCTGTTGTGACCTGACGGAAACAGGGTTCATTAAAGTGTGCCTTATTAATGATAATTAAACCTATGAAACTCAAATGTAAAAGATATTATGGGATGGCCTGCCATGTGTGAATAAACAACTGCATGTTGCGAAATTGTGCAGTTATGAATTGTCATACGTTTTCAAGAAGTATTGCCAATGCTTTTGTATCGCTTAAAGTCAAATTGAACTTTTCTCTTTGAAGTATCATTTACTTACTAAAATTGATTTTAATTTATGTTGGTTCTGACTTGTGTTAAAGTAAAAGTACAGAATGCCAAAACCTGCTGTCAAATTCTTAATCTGGGGGTTATTTGGCAAATTCGATAAATTTGGTTAATGGTTCCCCGGGGACTGTGATAATCTATACAAGCAATCGTAACAATCAGAGAGGTATTTCCCTCCATTACTGGCAAAACCTTCACCAGAATCTTTCTGAACCACTTAGTACAATGTCATCGCCAGAATCTACCAGCAGAGAGCCAATGTGGTATCAGAAAACATTGAGGAACTATTGATGCATTGCTTACAGTTAGATAGCTCCAGATGAACTTCCAAAGACCTCATTTGTCGACCTGACCAAGGCCTTCAATGCAATCAACCATGCAATCTTTTAAAGATACTGCAGAAGTGCACCTGACCCAAAAGATTCATCACAATGATTTGGCAGTTCTACAACAGCTGGCACATGTCTTTGATGATGGTGAATTTTCTGACTCATTCCTAGCTACTAATAGAATACCAACCCTCTTCAGCAAAGTTTTCCATGATGATGATATTAACTTCAATATCAATGATACAAGTACTGGAAACTTCTCGGTCTGAGAAACTCCAGGTGGATACTTTGCACTTTCCTGTTTGCCGATGTCTATGCTCTGGCTGCCAATTCAGCTTTGGACATGCAATATAGGATAAATTTATTCTCCTATGCAGACAACAACTTCAGCATGACTTTCAACACAAAGAAAACTGAATAATCTATCAATCTGCTTCAGGAAAGTCCTATCTTGACCTTAAGGTTTCAGTCTATTGCCAGAACCTGTCAGCAGTGAATAAGTTCATCTAACTGAGCAACTAACTCTTTCAAGCTGTCAATGCTGACAACAAGACAAATAGAATATTTGTCAAATCAAGTTTAGCCTTCTGCAGACTTCAAACACCAGCCTGGAATTGAACTGGAGTAAATCCACACCCCCCTCCCAACAAAACTGAAGGTACATGGAGGTATAGTCCTTTCTACTCTGCTCCAAGCATACAAGACTTGGACTGTGTACCAGCATCATGCCAAGAAGCTCAACCACATTAATTGAGGTGTTTACAAAAGCTGTGGAAAATGAAATGGAAACTCTGAGCTATTCAACTGAGCTGGCATGCCAAGCATCCACACCATATTCAAATGATCACAATTGAGTTTGCTGGTCACGTAGCCAGACTGCATGATAACACACTTATCAAAGCAAATCTTATATGGTGAGCTTGTGTCCGAGGTACACTGGCATGACAGTAATAGAAAGCACTACAAGACCACTCTGAAGGCTTCACTAGGAGTTCTGATATTGACTGTGAATCCTGGGAGAAGCTCGGCTAGTGCAGCTGAATAAATGATGCACTCCCTTTGAAAATGCATATCAGAGACAGCGAGAAAACACAGAGAGCAAATCCTAAGCCAGCAACTCATTTACGTTGGTTTCATAAAACTTGGTCAACCTAAAGGGTCAGGTGACTCTGGTTGCTATTTTAAGACATTGTTAATGGACCCTTTTTTAAAAATAATTTTCAATCTGTGGAAGTCCCAGGAATTAAATTGGCTTATGGAACTGAAAAGATCAATAGGCCGTATTTCATAAATTAAGGCTTTTCATAAATTTGCAATGTACGTTACACATTCTGGTCTCCCTTCCAAAGGAAAGATGTTGTTAACTTTGAAAAGGTTCAGAGAAGATTTAGAAGGATGTTGCTGGGATTGGAAGGTTTGAGCTATAGGGAGAGGCTGAATGGGCTGCGGCTATTTTCCCTGAGCATTGGAGGCTGAGGAGTGACCTTATAGAGGTTTATAAAATCATGAGGGGCATGGATAGAGTGAATAGCCAACGTCTTTTTCCCATGGTAGGGTAGTCCAAAACTAGAGGGCATAGGTTTAACGTGAGAGGGGAAAGATTTAAAAGGGACCTCAGGGGTAACTTTTTCACGCAGAAGGTGGTGCGTGTGTGGAATGCACTGCCAGAGGAGGTGGTAGAAGTGTGCACATTTACAACATTTAAGAGGCATCTGGATGGGTATATGAAACGGAAGGGTTTCGAGAGATATGGGCCAAATGTTGGCAAATGGGACTAGATCAGTTTAGGATAGCTGGTCAGCGCGGACGAGTTGGACTGAAGAGTCTGTTTCTGCGCTGTATAACTCTATGACTCTCTTTGAGATGGGAAATAGCTTGATTATTCCATTTTCTTCTTATAATCTTGTTTTTAATTAGAGAGTCTTTGAGAAGAAGTTGTTTCTTTTCCCCATCTGTAGAATTTGACAACAATGCATGCTTTTCTTTTCTTCAGGGACATACTTTGCCGTGAAAGCATCCAATGCCAACTTTGACTTGTACTCAGATTCTACAGCAAATTTCAAAATCATGTTTTTGGCACGGGTTTTGGTAGGAAAGTTTATTAAAGGACAGCCAAGCTATGATCGGCCACCATCCCAAGATGTCACAAGCTTCAAACCCTATGATAGCTGCGTTGACTGTGTTGATAATCCATCTTTGTTTGTCATATTCGAGAAATATCACATTTACCCAGAATATGTGATCCAGTTTAGTAATAAAATGTAGAAAATTGTTTGTTTCTGGACAATCTGTGGCCGATAATGATATCATGGGGAGATATGACAAAATTTTTTTTGGTTTAAGGGTTATGTACTACCTGGGAATTTAACACTTTTAATTTCTACTAATTATGGATTGATTTTGTAAGTCTGTGCATGACCAGACAGTTATTGCACGCAGCCATTGCACATCAGAAAATTGCGTGATGTTGCATGCTTTTTTCTGGTCTGTGCTGGTGGTGTTGTGGCCTCAAGTGAGACCTTAGTATCAGTCTAATTTGCTCCAAAGACTGGTGTCTACAAAGTGTTCTGTCCCTCCAGAAATAGTCTCTCTCCAACCTCAAACAGAGAGCACAATCTTTTTCCCTCTGGTTCTAATGACCTGTCTGAATGAGACCGGTGGTTTAGTGAGAGCTTGTGCTTGCTTACAAGTGGTATGTCTTCAATTGGTAGGTTGTAAATGCCCACAGCGTCCCTAGTTTTGGATAAATATTTAATTGTATCAGATTAATGTGTATTATAGGTTAAGTTACAAAAATGTTTTTAATATACTTATCATTTTCTTGGACAAGATTTTTAAAAACTATTCTAAAGATCTTTTTAGTTCCCAATGTTATCCTTATAACTTCTTGGTCATCAGTTCAGCCCTCAATTCTTTCTCACGCAGGATTTTGAGAAAACAAGAGGTTTTAAATAGCCAATAAACAATAGGTTTATTTGACATCATACCAATTGTATTGGAAACCACATCAGTTGAAACAACTCCATCTACCTTTGTTCAATTTATGTTGAAAGTTGTTCAGTGTTTATTCACAAGTACATCTTAAAAAAGTCTTTCCATTACAAACTGTGATACTAGGAAAGTCTTTATTTCCTCACTATTTGGCCACAAAATTAACTTGATCAAATTAGACTAAATTTCCTTGCCTATAAGTTATACTTTCAAGAGGATTTAATGGTCTTTGTTTAATAGATCTGTTTACATTTTGCCTCTGCTCAAATTAACATAGGTCAGAAATCACACGACACCAAGTTATAGTCTAATAAGTTTATTTGAAAACACGAGCTTTCAGAGCCTCAGTCCTTCTTCAGGTGTAACCAAGGCTTTACAACACTTTGTTTTTCCTCCACCATTGTCCCCAAAAAGCTAATAGAATCACTTTGCAATGATCGTATTGAATCATATAAACATGTTGCTCACTTGAGGGAATTTACTCAATTGCATTAGCTGCATCATTTTATGGTTTGTGTTTCTCCTTGATTGCAGGTTTATATAGGTTATTATTCTGTTTTTTTTAAAGCAAGTAAGTTTACCTAATTTAAAGAAATATTGTCTTACTAATGGGATAGAATGCACTCCAGAAGAGCCAAGTGTAACAGATGTGGCATTTATGTGGAACACATATCATTGGTGACTGTGCCTATTAGGTTTTCAATTTGGGAAATGAGAGTTATCACCATTACTACCCATGTCCTTAAATATGCACATTTCCTTCTTTTCTTCTTTTGTTGTAGCTCTGATTTAAGGATGATAACAGTTCCATTTCCTCTTAGAAAATTCTACTCTTATTAAACCAAGTTGAGGATATTTTGCTAATCTTATTTGAGGGACTTGCTCCTTCTACTTATTCATAAAAGTTGGAATGATCTTTTGTCCTAAAAGTGGAAATCTTTGACCATCTTTTTTTTTGAATGGTGATGGCAACTGAAAATATTCCTCACCTGTTATATGGAGATGGAATGTTAATAAAGACGGATATAATATATGATTGCAATATTCATTTCTATATTATTTTCTTCCTACTGTCATTAACCATATTGAGGTCTATACAATGTAATTGTGTAACTCCTACCGTGCATTCATCTCAGTTCCTGTGCTTTCAGGAATCTGGTTTGATACTGAATGTTTGTTCAAATAAATCTTTTGGATTATAGAATTGGAAAATGTTCATTTAGCAAACTTGACTGAATATCAGCAGCATCATTTTGCAAGTTCGCCATTTCACAAGCGTCAAACATGAATAAAATTGAATTTAGTAAATAAAAACAAAACAAAAGGGAGATAAACTGAAAGCAAACTTTTGAGTATTTGATACCACAGCATGATCTTTTGCATCATTTTAAACAGTTAAAGCCTTGTCTCAGTTTCCTTTAAGTTACTGTAAAGTTCATACTGCTCAATATGTAACTTTGTATTGGCACAAACTTAATATTCATTTAATTTTCATCTGTGCATGTGCTCCTTCAATCTCTCAGAAGACAGAACCAGCAAATTTGTTAAGTCAAAGTCACCATTTATTTTAAGTTGTTTTATTTGTTTTGAATGAACATACAGGGCAACAGTTATGATCAGATCCATTTGTTTCAATTGATATAATTCATCTTAGCATTGTAGTACAAAAGAATGAACACATTAAGCTTCCCCACACTTCTTTTCTGACTTAAAAAATTCTGAACACTCCTTTTCACAGTCTTTACTGAGCATGACTGCTCAGTCATAGAATCATATAGTACAGAAGGGTGCAATTCAGTTAATTTTGCCAATGTTTGAAAGTGCTACCAGCAATTTTCACTTCTCTTTTCTAAATCTGTGCAAGTTAGTTTTCTCTTTTGAAGTATATAGCTAATTCCCAAGCTTCATAGCATTTTGTCTGAAACATCCCAATTGACTGTCTATGTCTCTGATTTTATGTTTCATCTCCTGTTCCCAGCAAGGAGAAACAGAGATTTTCCAACACAATAAGATATTGTTTTCTCGAACATGCTACTGAACTGTTATTTACAGTGTATGGGAAAACAATGTTAAAGTTAGTTTATTAGTATTTCAATCATATATTGCACCTTTATTTAAATTCACATAAATTCACTATGGTTTATGAACTGCACACGAGAATAAACTTTATCCAAATGAGTTATATGAGATAATTTTTTTATTCCAACTGTCAAGCATATTGTTACTAATTCAATATTTAAAGAATGAGTGATTACGTGCCTGTCTTAGCAAATAATTTAAAACAAAATAGTTTATTATGCAGATGTGTTTATTTTTTTTGCTGCTGATGTAAGCCATTAGAATGACTTTAAACTATAGTACCAGACTATGAAGCAAAGCAAAAGGATTCTCAAAGATTTGGTGAGTATTTTAAATTCAGAAGAGCTTGTAGGAACAAATAAATGGAAGTTCATCTGAACACACTCTCTCATGCCATTTGCCTTCAATACCTGAAAAAAAAAGTAATTGTTATGATGAATAGTTTCTGTCACAGATATGGTCGTCAATGAATGACTGTTTTATACACATGTATTTCTTCTATTTGGATTTAATGTATGAATGCTAGATTAGACAGTTCAAAACTGAAAAAAACTAGACATATTCCTTTCTGACTTTTCTTTTGGAGGTGAAAAAGCATTTATGAACAGTGTTAAGAGCTACTTTCACCAATCATATATCGATAACTCAATTAATTCTTCATTATTCAAAATTTCCCACGCATCATAGGAGTGTCTCCATATGGACAAACACACGGACATGAATGGACAATCTGGAGAATATGGGGTGCTGATTTTGAAGAAATGTCACCACTCCTTTCCAAGTTATTGTCAATTTTAGAACATAGTACATTTTCTGTCCAAGTGTCTTTATTGGATATGTTTGAAATCTTTTTAAGGTTAGAACCAATTTCATCTTCATAACTAGATTCTTATCATTTTAGGAATTGTCTTGCAAAAGAAGTAACTCATGGATTCAAATGAGGTAAAAGGATGTAAAGTTCTTTTGAATTAATCGGTCATTTTGAAATGCCTCTACTCACAATCACAGCCTTGTACCTTCCAAGAAGTAAGGCTTCTGACACACTGTCCAGATTCAAGAGCCTTAATTGACAGCAAAGTCAACTTTTGGCTACTTCTTACATTACATAAGGCTTACACTTCAAAAATATTTCATTTGGCTATAAAGCACTGAGACATCTATTTGCTGGTTATGACAGACACTAAATAATTGCAAGTATGTGTTATGATTGGCCTATCTAGGGAAAAATCACAATAAGTGACCAAATAGTGAGTTGTGCCCGAGTTTTCCAGTCTCGTCCAGTAGCCATTTAAGAAACATCAAGCCATTAATTTTGCTTCAAAATGTAGAAACATAGAAGATTGGAGCAGGAGGAGGCCATCCAGCCCTTTGAGTCTGCTCTGCCATTCTTCACGATCATGGCTGATTGTTCAACTCAATAGCCTAATCCTGCTTTCTTCCCATAACCTTTGATCCCACTTGCTCCAAGTGCTATATCTAATCACCTCTTGAATACACTCAATATTTTGGCATCAACTATTTCCTGTGGTAATGTATTCCACAGGCTCACCACTCTTTGGGTGAAGAAATGTCTCCTCATCTCCGTCCTAAATTGTCTACCCTGAATCCTCAGATTGTGACCCCTGGCTCTGGGCACACCTACCATTGGGAACATCCTCTCCACATCTACTCTGTCCAGTCCTATTAGAATTTTATGAGTCTCTATGAAATCCCCCTCATTTGTCTAAACTCCAGTAAAAACAATCCTGACCTAGTCAATCTCTCCTCATACATGAGACACGCCAACCCCAGAATCAGCCTGGTAAACCTTCACTACACTTTCTCGAGAGCAACAGCATCCTTACTCAGAAAAGGAGACCAAAATTGCACACAATATTCTAGGTGTGGCCTCGCCAAGGCCCTGTATAACTGCAATAATACACCCCTGCTCCTGTACTCAAAATTCTCGCAATGAAGGCCAACATACCAATTGCCTACTTTACCACCTGCTGCACTTGCATGCTTACCTTCAGTAACTGGCGCACAAGGACACCCAGGTCCCACTGCACACTCCCCTCTCCCAATTTACAGCCATTCAGGTAGTAACCTGCCTTCTTGTCTTTGCTTCCAAAGTGAATAACCGCATATTTATCCAAATTATCCTGCATCTGCCATTGATTTGCCCACTCACCCAACCTGTCGAGATCATGCTGAAGGATCTCTGCATCCTCGTCACAGTTCGCCTCCCACCCAACTTGCTGTCATCTGCAAACTTGGAGATGTTACATTTTGTTCCCTCATCCAAATCATTAATATATATTGTGAATAGCTGCGGTCCCAGCACCGATCCATGTGGCATCTCACTAGTTGCTGCCTGCCAATTTGAAAAGGACCCATTAATTCCTACTCTTTGTTTCCCCTCTGCCAACCAGTTTCCTATCCATTGCAATACACTTTTCCCAATCCCATGCGCTTCAATCTTGCACATTAATCTCTTATGTAGGACTTTGTTAAACGCTTTCTGAAAGTCCAAAATACTATATTTACTGGTTCCCCCTTGTCAACTCTACTAGTTGCATCTTCTTACAGGTGATTAAAAAGGCAAATGGAATTTTGTCTGTCATTGCTAGTGGAATGGAGTTTAAAAACAGGGAGGCTATGCTGCAGCTGTATAGGGTCCTGTTGAGGCCACACCTGGAGTACTGTGTGCAGTTTTGGTCTCCTTACTTGAGAAGAGATATACTAGCACTGGAGGGGGTGCCGAGGAGATTCGCTCGGTTGATTCCAGAGTTGAGAAGGTTGGATTATGAGAAGAGACTGAGTAGACTGGGATTATACTCATTGGACTTCAGAAGAATGAGGGGAGATCTTATAGAAACATAGAAGATTATGAAGGGAATAGATAAAGTGGAGGCAGGGAGGTTGTTTCTGCTAGCAGGCGAAACTAGGACTAGAGGGCATCGCCTCAAAATAAAGGGAAGCAGATGTAGGATTGAGGTCAGGAGGAACTTCTTCACCCAAAGGGTTGTGAATCTGTGGAATTCCCTGCCCAGTGAAGTGGTTGAAGCTACCTCGCTGAATGTTTTTAAGGCAAGGCTAGATAAATTTTTGAACGGTAAAGGAATTAAGGGTTATGGTGAGCGGGCGGGTAAGTGGAGCTGAGTCTCAAAAAGATTAGCCATGATCTTATTAAATGGCGGGGCAGGCTCGAGGGGCCAGATGGCCTACTCCTGCTCCTAGTTCTTATGTTCTTATGTTCTTGAGCCGGACCTACCACCCCATTCTGGGAGAAAATCCAATTAAATTGCCAGCAGCTGTCTGTTCCCAGAAGTGCCATTGTGAACAGTGGCCAGAGCTGGGACAGCATCCAGTCCCCAAAAGTGATCAGTGCTGGAGCTGGATATGAAGGCAAATTAATTATGAGGGCTGGATGGGAGTCATTGCCAGAACCAGGCAGTGTTTGAAAAATACTTCAGTTGAATAATGAAGCTCTCCAGTAAAAACAGATTATTCATTTTAATTCTTTTGCTGGCAATGTCTGCGTCTTTAATATTGAATAAAATTCAACACTGTCTCTTGAAAGGGAGCAATAAGTATTTGGTTCATTAGCAAGTTGTTGGCTTAACAAAGAACTTTTACAATATTTCAAGCAACAGAGGTATTCTAGAAAAATGAGGAAGATATACATCATAGATCTTATCAATGTATCAAATGAAATTGATTCATGATACTGTACCAATGATTTCGTTATTTTAACTTGTGGAGCTTTCATCAAAAAAAAGTTTTTTTAACTGATGGATATCAGGACAGTCTTAGAAAAACCTTTTAGACAAAAATACATCTGAATCTAAAAGTCAACACTGTCAATGCAGAGTTCAGCCTGGTCACTTCTTATTTTAATAGTGATTAAATCTTCATGCTTAGTTGGAATGCAAGTCTCTGTGATGGCTATTATTGGGTGACAATTTGCCCCGTTGTTCATAACATCAAATTTTTCATGGTTCTAAAATTAATAAGCATCATAACGTAGTTTACAATCTCAATGTACCTTCACAATTAACGCTCACACAGTTTTCTGAGTCTGATTTGTCATTAGGTTGGTCAATATTCCACTTTGTGAAATCCAGCACAGATCCATCAGTCCAGAGATAAATGCCCTCCTTCATGAGAAATAATGTCATTAATGACAAAATATCAGTCACATAATATAAAGTTGGAAATTACAGTCAGCATCAACTGTCGAACCTGCACTCTTAGAAGTTTATAGAGCAACCCTTCCATTTTAACTACCATTACAAATACAACAAAGACATCATCTAAATGGTGCCTTTAGCATAAGAAATGTTCCCCAGTGTTTGATTCAAAGAAATGGTGAGTCTCAAGGTTGATGATTAGACTTCTTAAAGAAGACATGGAAGTAATCCTAAAGGATAAAAGAAGTGGAGAAGTTTGAAAAAGGAATCCCAGCATGCGCACTTTAGACTTCTAAAGGTACTGCTGCTGATTTTGAGGCAAAGGAAGTGGAAGAGAGCACTAAGCATCTAATTAGAGGAATATAAGGTTTAAGAATGAAGATGTTGATAGGGATGCAAATGTAATGGAATCAGAATCTTCATGATAAAGAGAAAATTAATCCAGAAATTCATTTTGAAACTAAGAAGAGGCTAGGGAGAGAGATGGAATCAATTGCAAGGTTACAGAATTTGTGCTGGGGACCAAATGTGACAGCTTTAGCCTTTTCAATATTTTGCTGATAGAATAAAAGACTCACTCAGGACTGGATGTCAGGCAAGCAGTTTAGCACCAAATCAGTGGAGCAGTCAGACAGATAATGAAGAAATAAAACTGGATGTTTGTCAACCTACATTTAAGTGATTCACTAAGAGGCAACATGTAAATGATGACGGGTGAAGCAAGTATTGATTTCTGGAAGACTCCAGAAGTAATTGGCTCAGATGCTAAAAATTCTATAACATTATTCAGATATGCAAGAATGGAATCAATATGTGGACATTTCAATGAACTGATTAATGTTGGATGGGTTAATTGAGGAGGAATTGGGGTGAGGGATGGACCTAATAACATTAAAAATTCAGACTACTAATTCTGCTGTGTCATTGATAGTCAATGGACATTCACTAAAATAGAGATTTTACCACAGCTGAAGAAAATTGTTACATTCGCAGAAAAAAAATTGAGAAATTGGTAAATACATGAATTGTTCTAACAATAAATGTCCAGGTTACAATCTCTCAGGACAGCTTTACCTTGTGACAATCACTTAGTCCAATCCACATGCTGGGTTGTACTGGATTCTTCTGCTTTATCAACCCCTGAATGAACTGATTTTGTTCTTCCCCATGTATGGAGACAAGATGAGCACCTCGTGCATACATTTGGCAAGACATCTTGAAATTAAAATAAAATAGTTTGTGATTTTTTTCCCCTCCAGTCATGTTCAGTTCCATCTAGTTTCAATATGATTACAGTTCTCCATTCAGTCATTCAAATTAAAATCTTATAATAAAGAAATCCCCAGCAGAATATATATATATATATATATTCCAATGAAAAGGAAGGACTGTAAGAAAAGGGGTAATCTGCCATGGGTGTCTAAAGAAATAAGGGAGGCTATCAAATTGAAAGAGAAGGCATACAAAGTGGCCAAAAACAGCATGAAACTAGAAGATTGGGAAAACTTTAAAGGTCAACAGAAAGCCACAAAAAGATCTATAAAGAAAAGTAAGATAGAACATGAGAAAAAACTAGCACAGAATATAAAGACAGATAGCAAAAGTTTCTACAAATATATAAAACGAAAAAGAGTGGCTAAAGTAAACGTTGGCCCTTTAGAGCATGAGAAGGGGAATTTAGTTATGGGATATGATGAAATGGCCGAGGCATTAAACAGGTATTTTGTATCGGTCTTCACAGTGGAGGACACTAATAACATGCCAGTAATTGACAAAGAGACGAAGGTAGGTGAGGACCTGGAAACAATCATTATTATGGAAGAGGTAGTGTTGGGCAAGCTAATGGAGCTAAGGATTGATAAGTCTCCTGGCCCTGATGGAATGCATCCCAGGGTACTAAAAGAGATGGCGGGAGAAATAGCAGGTGCACTGGCGGTAATTTTCCAAAATTCGCTGGACTCTGGGGCAGTCCCAGCAGATTGGAAAACAGCAAATGTGACGCCACTGTTTAAAAAGGGAGGTAGACAAAAGATGGGGAATTATAGACCGGTTAGCTTAACCTCTGTAGTAGGGAAGATGCTGGAGTCTATTATCAAGGAAGAAATAGCAAGGCATCTTGATAGAAATTGTCCCATTGGGCAGACGCAGCATGGGTTCATGAAGGGCAGGTCATGCTTGACAAATCTTCTGGAATTCTATGAAGACATTATGAGCAAGGTGGATAATGGGGACCCAGTGGATGTGGTGTACCTAGATTTTCAAAAGGCCTTCGACAAGGTGCCGCACAAGAGGCTACTGCATAAGATAAGGATGCATGGCATTAAGGGTAAAGTATTAGCATGGATAGAGGATTGGTTGAGTAACAGGAGGCAAAGAGTGGGGATAAATGAGTGCTACTCTAGCTGGCAGTCAGTGACTAGCGGTGTGCCTCAGGGATCGGTGTTGGGACACAATTATTTACAATTTATATAGATGATTTGGAGTTGGGGACCACGTGTAGGGTGTCAAAGTTTGCAGATGACACTAAGATGAGTGGCAGAGCAAAGTGTGCAGAGGACTGTGAAACTTTGCAGAGGAACATAGATACATTGAGTGAGTGGGCAAAGGTCTGGCAGATGGAATACAATGTAAATAAATGTGAAGTCATACATTTTGGTAGAAGTAATAGTAAAAAGGATTATTACTTGAATGGTAAAAAGTTGCAGCATGCTGCTATGCAGAGGGACCTGGGTGTCCTTGTGCATGAATCACAGAAGGTAGGTCTGCAGGTACAACAAGTAATTAGGAAGGCAAATGGAATTTTGTCCTTCATTGCTAAAGGGATTGAAATTAAAAGCAGGGAGGTTATGTTGCAGCTGTACAAGGTGCTGGTGAAGCCACACCTGGAGTACTGTGTGCAGTTTTGGTCTCCCTACTTGAGAAAGGATGTATTGGCACTGGAGGGGGTGCAAAGGAGGTTCACTAGGTTGATTCCAGAGTTGAGGGGGTTGGCTTATGAGGAGAGACTGAGTAGATTAGGATTGTATTCATTGGAATTCAGAAGATTGAGGGGGGATCTTATAGAAACATATAAAATTATGAAGGGAATAGATAAGATAGAAGTAGAGAGGATGTTTCCACTGGCAGGTGAAGCTAGGACAAGAGGGCATAGCCTCAAGATTAGAGAGAGCAGATTTAGGACAGAATTGAGAAGGAATTTCTTCACCCAGGGGGTTGTTAATCTATGGAATTCCTTGCCCAGTGAAGTAGTTGACGCTACTTCAGTAAACGTTTTTAAAAAAAAGGTAGATTTTTTTTGAACAATAAAGGAATTAAGGGATACGGTGAGAACGCGGGTAAGTGAATCTGAGTCCACGAAAAGATCAGCCATGATCTTATTGAATGGCGGAGCAGGCTCGAAGGGCCAGACGGCCTACTCCTGCTCCTAGTTCTTATGTTCTTATGTTCTAGAATTGCTATCAAGGACCAATGTCTGGAGGATTGCTGTGATGATTATCTACTAACCTTATATTTCCCTTCAAGAACACTGCACAAGTACTTCCTGTGACAATCCAGACAATTTGTATTTTTTGAATATTACTTTAGAGGTCAGTTACACTAATGTGTTATAGAGAAAGGAATACAACAAAGGATCCATTCAGGGCCATGTTACAACCATGAAAATGAAGTGAAATTAAAATTTAAAACAAAAACAGAAATTTCTGGAGAAACTTAGCAGGTCTGGCTGTATCTGCAGGGAGAAAACGGAGTTAATGTTTTAAACATTTAGTTCTAATGAGTTTCTCCAGCCATTTGTTTTATTTTAGCGAAATAAAATTTATATGGAACTGGGTGAGCAGGTAATTATGACCACCATCCCTCAAAATGGATAAACCAAATTCTATCCCTTGGCTCCCCTCCACCTGTTCAAATTTCATTACCAAGCCCTCAAGCACTACATCAGAACTTAAGCATCCTCTTCCTTCCATAGTACTTCATTGATTTAACTCCTCCTTGTAGACAACTGTAGTACTGGCAGTTAGCAGAACTGGAATACAGTTCCCATTTAAGAGGAGCAAGTCATCTTTAAGAGATATCCCAGTCCCATGTACCTACCCATGCCCTGAGTTCATCTGCCTTACCTGTCAGGCCTCTTGCTGGCCTCAGAATAGTTCCACGTAGATGTACTAAGTTCCATGTTAACCATGCATACTGCTGTGCCCCTGTTGAATGTTCAACAATGCCCAACTGAGATTATAATTAATGTCATGAGGAGGCTGTACAAAGTTTGTGTGATGCCTTCCTCAACAGGACCAGGCACAGATTAATTGCAGCTCCCCGCACCTAAAAGTGGGAGGGCATGAATTTTAAGCCCAATGTACAAAATCATGGGAGATTGATTTAAGAAATCACCTTGTATTTATGGATAGAATGAATCCTGGGATTTCTCACTGGACAGCAATCCCATTCAGGTTTCAAATGGCTTCAAACCAAGACCTGTATAAGAAAGATGGATTGTTCCTGGATTGGAAGGGGACTAATATACTGGTGGGGAGATTTGCTAGAGCTGTTTAGGAGGATTGCAACTAGTTAAGGGGGTAGGTGATGGGAACCTAGGGAGATAGTGAGGAAAGAGATCAGTTTGAGCCTGGTACAGTTGGGAAAAGGAGCAAGTCAAACAGTCAGGACAGGCAGGAACAAAGCAGAGAACGAGGTAGGGCTGATAAATTAAACTGCATTTACTTCAAAGCAAGAGCCCTAACAGGTAAGGCAGATGAACTCAGGGCACGGTTGGGAACATGGGACTAGGATATCATAGTAATTACAGAGACTTGGCTCGAGGATGGACAGGACTGGCAGCTTAATGTTCCAGGGCATAGGTGCTATGGGAAGGATAGACAGGGGAGCAAGACAGGAGGGGGAATGGCATTTTTGATTAGGGATAACATTACAGCTGTACTTAGGGAGGATATTCCTGGAATACATCCAAAAAGTTATTCGCATGGAACTGAGAAAAAAGAGAGGGATAATCACCATATTGAGATTGTACTACAGGTCCTCTCCAATAGTCAATGGGAAATTGAGGAACAAATTTGAAAGGCAATCTCAGTTATCTGTAAGAATAACGGGGTAACTACAGTAGGGGATTTTAACTTTCCAAATGTAGACTGGGACTGCCAGTGTGTTAAGGGCTTGGATGGAGAGGAATTTGTTAAGTGTGTACAAGAAAATTTTCTGATTCAGTATGTGGATGTACCTATTCGTGAAGGTGTAAAACATGACCTAGTCTTGGGAAATATGTCAGAGCAGGTGACTGAGGTGTCAGTGCTGGAGCACTTTGGGGCCAGTGACCATAATTCTATTAGTTTTAAAGTAGTGATTGGAAAGGATAGACCGAATCTCAAAGTTAAAGCTCTAAATTGGAGGAAGCCCAATTTTGATGGTATTTGGCAAGAACTTTCAAAAGTTAATTGGTGGCAGATGTTTGCAGGCAAAGGGATGGCTGGAAAATAGGAAGCCTTCAAAAATGTGATACCAAGAGTCCAAAAACAATATGTTATTATTAGGGTGAAGGGCAAAGCTGGTAGGTGTAAGGAATGCTGGATGACTAGAGAAATTGAGGTTTTGGTCAAGAAAAATAAGGAAGCGTATGTCAGAGATAGACAGTAGAGATTGAGTGAATCCCTAGAACAGTATAAAGGCAGTAGGAGTATACTCAAGGGAGATCAGGAGGACAGAAAGGGGGCATGAGATATCTTTGGCAAAAAACAGTTAAGGAGAATCCAGGGGATTCTACAAATACTTTAAAGACAAAAGGGTAATTAGGGAGAGAATAGGGTCCCTTAACGATCAGTAAAGCCGCCTTTGTGTGGAACCACAGGAGATGGGGGAGAAACTAGAAGAGTATTTTGCATCAGTGTTTACTGTGGAGAAGGATGTGGAAGACAGTGAATGTGGGGAAATAAATAGCGACCTCTAGAAAAACGTCCATTTACAGAGGGGGAGGTGCTGGATAGCTTAAAACGCATAAAGGTGGATAAATCCCTGGGATCTGATCAGGTGTACCCTAGAATTCTGTGGGAAACTAGGTAGGTGATTGCTGGGCCCCTTGCTGAGATATATGTATCATCGATAGCCACAGATGAGGCGCTGGAAGACTGGAAGTTAGCTAATGTGGTGCCACAATTTAAGAAATGTGGTAAGAAAAAGCCAGGGAACGACAGACCGGTAAGCCTGACATCGATGCTGGGCAAGTTGTTGGAGGTAATCCTGAGGGGTAGGATTTACACGTATTTGGAACGGTAAGGACTGATTGGGGACAGTTAACATGGCTTTGTGCTTGGGAAATCATGTCTCACTAACATGATTGAGTTTTTTGAAGAAGTAACAAAGAGGATTGATGAGGGCAGAGTGGTGAACGTGATCTATATGGACCTCAGTAAGGCGTTCAACAAGGTTAGATCACGTGGAATACAGGGAGAACTAGCCGTTTGGATACAGAACTGGCTCAAAGGTAGGAGACAGAGGGTGGTGGTGCAGGGCTGCTTTTCAGACTGGAGGCCTGTGACCAGCGGTGTGCCACAAGGATCAGTGCTGGGTCCACTGCTTTTCATCATTTATATAAATGATTTGGATGTAAACATAGGAAATATGATTATTAAGTTTCTCAAATGACATCAAAATTGGAGGTGTAATGGACATTGAAGAAGGTTACCTCAGAGTATAACAAGATCTTGCTTGTATGGGCCAATGGGCCAGGGAGTGGCTGATGGAGTTTAATTTTGATAAATGTGAGGTGCTGCATTTTGGAAAGGCAAATTAGGGCAGGACTTATATACTTAATGGTAAGGTCCTGAGGGATGTTGCTGAACAAAGAAACCTTGGAGTGCAGGTTCATAGTTCCTTGAAAGTGGAGTCAAAGGTAGATAGGATAGTGAAGAAGGTGCTTGGGTATGCTTGCCTTTATTGGTCAATGCATTGAATATAGGAGTTGGGAGGTCATGTTGTGGCTATACAGGACATTGGTTCAGCCACTTTTCGAATGCTGCGTGCAATTCTGGTTTCCCTGCTACAGGAAGGATATTGTGAAACTTGAAAGGGTTCAGAAGAGATTTACAAGGATGTTGCCAGAGTTGGAGGCTTTGAGCTATAGGGAGAGGCTGAATAGGCTGGGACTATTTTCCCTGGAGTGTTGGAGGTTAATAAAATCATGAGGGCCATGGATAGGGTAAATAGCCAAGGTCTTTTCACTGGGGTGTGGGAGTCTAAAAGTAGACATCATTGGTTTAAGGTGAAAGGGGAAAGATCTGCAAGTGACCTAAGGGGCAATTTTTTCATGCAGAGGGTGTTGCGTGTATGGAATGAGCTGCCAGAGGAAGTGGTGGAGGCTGGTACAATTACAACATTTAAAAGGCATCTGGATGGGTATATGAATAGGAAGAGTTTAGAGGGATATGGGCCACATTCTGGCAAATGGGACTGGATTTATTTAGGATATCTGGTTGGCATGGACATGTTGGACCGAAGGGTCTGTCTCTGCGCTATACATCTCCATGACTCTATGAATCTAAATGAGTGAATTTATGACAATGGAAAAATTTTATCCAACCTCTGATTTTGTCAATTGTGCCTTTTGGCAATACATATTTCATCTTTTCTCCTCCTCTCCTGAAAGTTCTAACTTGTGCAGAAGTATGATTTTTATTGCATCAGCCGTTCTTCCAATTTTTTATTCAATTGACCATTCTTCAGTAATAGCTTCTCACATCTCCTCTCCAACATAAGGTAAAGTCCTAGAGTCATTAACCCAGTCCAAAAAGGAACTTGAACCCGGAATTTTACGTTACTTTATTCCATACTTAATAGTACATTCACCTACATATTTATTATTCCTTTTATCATATCATGAAGCCCTAACATAGAGATTTGAAATCCTATATTACTAGTGCCAATTACTTTTTGTAAGGTTTCAATTCTGCATATAAATCCAATATAATGCACATGTAAAGTTGCATCTCAATGACTGAGTATGCTTTGTTAATCTGAACCATCCAAAACTTAAACCAGTTAGGAATTATTGTTATTTTGTCCTTTAATAGAGCTAATGAGCTATTTTATCAACTCAGAAACAAGAACATCCAGCGTCTTACCTCAGCTTGTATCCAGGTCATTTTACCTGGAAAAATGTTGTAACAGATAGATAATTTGCTGTGAAAAATCCACCCAGGTAAACAAGATGCTTGATTGACATGGGGACTTATTGTAGCAGGCGATGGTTTCTTTTGCATCTCGATCTCTGAAGGAACTAGGATGTCCTTTTCTGCATCATCCTCTGCAGAAGAATCAACATCCTGTTCCAGCTCATCTTCTAAAGAAGGTTGAGTTTCCATTTCTGTCACATTCTCTGGAGAATGAGAAGGTTCTACCTCTGACTCACGCTCTGAAGATGGATAAGTTTGTACTTCAGGATAGATAAAAGGTAGTAATTTGTTCTTGTTCAGAAAAGGGTAAGGGTGAGGATAAGGATGGGGATAAGGACGGTTCTCAGGTATAATTACATTGCCCTTCGTAGGAAATTTATGGGCAGAGGCTACAAGATAAGTACGAGGAAAATCTTGAGCTAAAGTTGGTTTATTCTGAGAATGAAAAGGATGATTACGGTAATAAGAAGACTCTAAGTTGCTCTTGGGCAAAGGGATAGGGTAAGGATAATTTGCTACAGAGTTGCCCTCAGGCAAAGGACTAGAATGGGGATAAGGTGCTCTTGCATCGTTGTTCTCAGGCAAAGCAATGGGATGAGATAAAGGTACCTCTGGGTTGTTCCCAGGAAAAGAAAGGGCATAACGTGGCTCTGCATTTTTCTCAGGAAAAGGCATAGGACGTGGATAAAATTTCATTTGATTATTGTTGTCAGAGAAATGGTGACGAAGTGCTTGTATTTTTTTCTCATTCAATCGACTTGCTGAATTCCGAATACTGGCAGTTCCTGTAAAATTAATAAAATAAACAAGTTGGCAAAAATTACAAGGAGCACTAAAAGGCTTTCAGATACTTCTAATTAAAGTCATCAGTCCTTTATAGTTCAACTAAATCCTAGCTAATTACAATGCTACTGTAACTGCTCCATTTGTTTTTCAGATGAGGTGTTATACTGAGGCCTATCCATCTTTTCATGTGGATGCAGAGGTCCGAAGGCACTATGTTGGGAAAATACAAGGGAGTTACCACCCGCCATATTCTTGTCAATGTTTGTTTTTCAAGAACAGTTTATCTGATCATTGTCACATTTCCCTCATTGCATCAGTGATTATTTTTAAAATGCTTAATTGCCTGTAAAGTGCCCTGTGTTCATGTATAGCACTCTATACACACAAATCTGTTTCAAAAAATATTTTCAGACACGCTGCCTCCAAAATTGTGTTGCAAGTTGTGTAATTTATGAGGTAAACCCAACATTTAAGTTATTGCAGAATTGTTATAAATCATAGCTGATTAGTTAACAACTGATCCTTTAACAAGGTAATTTATATCTTACTGTTTAGTATAATCTGTAGTAAAACAGACACATAACTTCCAGCAAAATCAGAAGCTGCAAAACATATGGAGAAAGTTATTGTTACGAGCAGGAAGTTACAATGGGAAGCGACAAATGGACAACATCACAAAGTGAACTGGTTAGCAGAGACCTAGTCTGGCAAATAAACGCTTCAGGAAATTGTAATGTGAAAATTCAACTGGCCAGAGGGTAAAGAGCCAATCAAAAGGGAATGATGAAAGTACAACCCATTTCATAGAGGTAAAAATGTCAATGAATATATCATACAGTCACTGATAAAGTGACAAATAACATTCTCCTGGAAATTCAACTGTGCCCAAAAAAAGGCACATAGTGTGTATCAGATACTGTCACCCGGTTAACTTTAAAATTTATGTACCTTACTCATTATCATGTCAATTCCAGTATCATGGGGAAAGTATAACCTTTACTATTCATTGGGTGCATGCAGCATACTTTTGGAAGGCCAGATATTAAGATCTCTGACATTACCTCAAGGTAGTCAGCACTTCTTCAAGGGAAAAAGGCATTGTGTCTGTAAAAACCACAGTGTGGCTGTTGCATCAGTTATGTTTATAATGTTCTCTCCTTCTCCACTCTTTCTATCGATATACATCTAAATATAAGAATCCCATTGCTACTCTCTGTAATATTATCTGAAATTTTTTTCATTCTCTCTTTTGGCCTCATTACCTTTCAGTCTTTTATTGCTTTCTATAAGCATCCCTATTAATATTCTTGTGAATATCCCTTATAGTTATATAAAATGTCTTTTTATTCAATACTGATATGAAACATTCATGGATAATGCTTATATCACTGATACACAGGATTTTCTTTAAATTTATCAATACCTTCTTAAATAAATCTCACCCATGGTCAACAGATTTATTAGTTAATAATTGCTTCTACCCTATTATGGACTTCTCTCAACGTGTTCTCAACTTCTAATATTCTTATTAGACATAACTGTAGAGTTCTGATAGACCTGACAATCTGATTTTCATTTCTTTATTGAACAAGTTTCTCAAGTCATTATCATGTCAAGATAATCAAAATGGTCCTCTATAGGGATTAAGCAACTCAAGCGACTTGATGGCATCCCCAGTGCTATTTGCTTCCTGCTGCTTGCGGCTGGCACCCCATCCCACCCTGTAATCACCAAGTAGGATCTAGCAAGTATGTCTGAAACCTAATGAAATTAGTGAACAGACACTGGTTACATATATCTTATTGGATAATTGGGTGAGAACTCAGTACATTAATACAGGGAAGAGGCTCACTATATTGGTAGTGTCCCTGCCTCTGAGGCAGTAGGATAGGGTTCAAGTTGCACCTGCCCCAGACATGTATCTGAACTGATTGATTTAAATATATGTTTACAACTTGAGGACTCTAGTGGAACAGTGATGGTGTCCCTAACTCTCATCCAGAAGACCTGGGTTCAAGCCCTAGTCAATATCTCATAGTAGGTTGGTTAGGAAATATTTATAAATATGAAGAATTAATCAGTGTGTTGAAGTTCGTGGAGTGTGAACTGACAATAAAACTCTGAGTAACAAAGTATATTACTGAGCTCTGTGTAACCAACATTTTAGCCATGGTATATAACATATCTCACTCACTAGCCTTTCTCAGTGCTATGGGAAATAATCCCAGTTTCTTCACCCTCTCCAGATGTCCTTCAGCTCTTCTAAATTCCTTCCATCCCTTCTCCGATGCCGAGCATACTACCTGAAGTGTGGAAGCTAGTATTGTACAGGATGCTCCAGCTTTGACCTAACAATGATTTGTAAAGATTTAGCATGAATTCTTCATTTTTCTATTCAATGCCCCTTTCATCGAACCAAGTTTCCCATACATTTTATTTACCATTGTATCAACTTGCCTTCCCTTCTTCAAAAAATTGTAAACATGCTTCGCTTGCAAAATGAACAAAATGATAATAATTGACAAGTAAATCCCCTCTGGTTCACTTAGCCTGACCCACAGGATTGTGATACCTTGAAAATTACAATATATGCTCTCTTCACTTCACTCAAAACCATGTGATCCCCTGTGCAAAGTGACTGAAGAACTATGTCAATATTTAAATTATCAACTGTCCTAAAATAGAACGTTTTTAGTATACATCTTCTTTCCATTTTGCTCCCCCCAAACCTTGCAGTAATCCATGTTAAATTGTTTTTTTGTCATAGGTCTGCCCATTTTATCAGGCTATGTCTTGTGAAGTCTACTAACAACTTCTTCACTACTTGCTATATTGCCAAGTTTTGTATTATTCACAAATTTCAAAATTACATTTCCTGTACCTGAAAGTCCAAGTAAATATCCTAATACAAACATTCTTTAGTCAATTACATATCCATATTCTTAAATCATGTACTTGTATTTCTGCATCTTATTTCCATTTATATACCTCAGATCTCCCCTCCTTAGTAATCTGTCATAATAAAGACTATCAATTTCAGGGAGCAAACAAAATGAACATCGAGTGGCTTGCTAGAGATCCTGGCTTCTTTTCTGCTATTTTTTTCCGAGTGGGGGCAGGGAGCTGGCCTTGAAATCCACTCTGTCCTATTAATAAAGTAACTTAGATCTTTGCTGACTCATTACCAGCCTGGTCCTGGTAGGTTTTCCAATCTTCAGTAAGGCAACTGGATCCATCAGCTTTTGGACATTAGACTAACTCAATGTAGGCAAGGACAAGATCAGCTGTAAGCTTAGGTGAGAAGATACATTTCACGGTGATACCAAAGATGCTGAACATGGCACTGGGGTGTTAAGCCATTATGTCAGTAGATCACTAGCCTACCCTGCCCTAGTTCAACTGTTACCATCTGCATGATGCACAAATTTTGTCACAAAACATTGATTTGTGAATGGCCGTCACAGCAATGGCTACGTAATCAGGCCAGATCAGGCCCACTTCCCTGAATTCCTGCTTCTATTCCTATCCCTGTTCTCCCTCAGCCGCAATTTGAGCAGCACACACATGGAGTGTTGAAGCATCTCTCTCCAGAAATTCCTGTTTTCAACTGGCTGGTGACAACTGCAGGGTTGTGACCTGGAAATGAACTACCTCATGACTCACACTTTGGCAAAGAAATTCCAGTCCCTGGTCTCAATGCATTTGGGAGAGAATTCTTAATGTTCACTGCTTCTGTGTGAAGAACTATTTCCTGATATTAGCCTTAAACAGTCCTCCTCAAATTTTAACTTGTCAGTTATACCAATTCATAGATCATAGTTCATAGAATCCCTACAGTGTGGAAACAGGCCCTTTGTCCCAAAAAGTCCACACTGACCCTCAGAGTACCCACCCAAACCCATCCCCCTAAAACCCTCCTAATGTACAATCCCTAGACACTACAGGCAATTTAGCTTGACTAATTCACCTAGCCTGCACATCTTTGGACTGTGGGAGGAAACCATGCAGACATGGGGAGAATGTGCAAACTTCACACACACCCGAGGGTGGAATTGAACCTGGGTCCCTAGTGTTGTGAGGCAGCAGTGCTAACTACTGTGCCACTGTGCCGTCCCTTAAACAAACAGCACTTCAAGACAGAACTCCTTTAATCATTTTAAGCAACTTAGTTCGATCATCCACTAATCACCTATACTGAAGGGAAGACAAGTTTAGTTTATATAGGCTATCTTCATAATTTAACACTTTTAACCCCCACAATATCCTGGTGAATTTCTTCTGCAAACCCTCCTCTTGCAAAATGCTTTTCGTGAGATGCAGTGCTCAGGTGAACGTAGTACTCTAACTGTCGTCTAACTACAGTTTTATATATCTCTTCATATTTAATTTGAACAAATCCAGAGTAATTAATTAGCTTGAAAACAATACAAAAAGCTAGCCTTTCCTCATTATTTCTGGCATTCTCCCTTACTTTAATTATTCAGAATTGATAACTTTTAGGGTGTTATGGGAAAGTAGTCAATGTTTTCTTTCATGGTTGTTTTAATTAAAAGGTGAATGTGGAAAGTTGGTGTCAAAAGAATGATATGACCTGAGATGAAGAGGGAAATAAATATATTTGAGTGAAGAAATGTCTATTATGGTAAATGAGTAACAGGTATAAAAGAAAAAAGTGATTTTTTTTCAGAATAAAAGGTAATACTGCAGAAAACAAGAACATCTTTGTGGAACAGTTACTGTCTTAGGTAATGACACATTCAGAATGAGGAGTTGAAAATGAAAATGCACACAAATAAGATATTGATATTTTAATATCTGCTTTTAAACTTATTTTACCCTTTTCATTCAAATAGGCAGCTAGGCTACAAGCAACTTTGTACCTACATTCTATTTTTACCATATTCTCTAAATTACACTTTCAGCCTGAATTTGCAATAGATGGAAAGATCAAAATCTGCAAACAAGTTGTGTGAACTTGTAGTTCTATAGACAGTGGGTCCTGTGCATATTAATGCATGATCTTCAGCACAGCTGACACCCTGCAGCTGGCAAAGCTCCATTGCAGGTGTGACAGCCATCTTTTCAGATTTCTATTGAACCTTGTGGCAACTGAACATAACTAGCCCCACAGAGCAGATTGTAACTGAGAGCAGCGCTTTTGGGATAGGTTCTCTATGCATTATTCAGTTCTGTAATTATTCTTTCTTACACTATAATATCCTTCCAAACTCCTTGTAATCACCTACTTAAACAATCTCAGATCTCAAATAGAACCAAGATCACTGAGCCTGAAGGTTGTGGATTTCAATCCACTTCAGAGACTTGACCACAGATTTTAAGCAGATACTTCAATGCAGTGCTGAGGAAAGTGCTGAAGTACTGAATTTCAAATGAAATCTTAAGCTGAAGTCCTGACTGTCACCTCAGATGAAGTTGAAATATCTGTAAACTCTAAGAAGAGTGCTGGAACTGTCTCTGGTATCCTGGCTAATATTTATCACTTAACGTTACTAAAACAAGTTTTTGGTAATTATCATGATATTGCTTATGAGACCTGTCACTACACAGATGGTTGCAGTTTGTATTTTACAACAGTGACTATAGTTCAAAAGTACTTCATTGCTTTTTGCATGCATTTGGAAAATTCTGTGTTTGTGAATGGTGCTACATAAATACAAGACTTTTTTAAACATGTGAGAATATTCTATAGTCCAAGTAAACACCTACATAGTGTCTGATAGTTTTAAAGGAAGCTGATTTGTTATGAAATAGAACTGCAAGCTAAAGTTTATCAAATCAGAATCATTTTGGCCAAATCAATAGAGAATACTTTGAGCTTGTATGAATTCAAATATAAAAAAGTTAAACGTTTTATTTCATTGATATTTTCCAACTTATAACAGGTCTTGACTTCACAGCAATAAATGGCATGAAATATGATTATGATTGAAACTACCTGCAGCATCAATGTAGATCAGTGCAATGAGCAGCAAAACTGTCCTCAGTCTCATGTCTGTAAATTTCCTTTTCTTGTGCCTAAAAAGAGAGAAAGATTTAAATTTTAATGCCGAAATAATTTTACTTTCCTGAAGCAAAGCAAGAAGTGCCCACTATGATTCTAGTTCTTCAGTACGAGCATTTCATTTGCGGCAATTATATATGTGGCAAACACAGCAATTCTTTGGAACTACGAGAACAAGATACAATTGGTTAGATTATACTGAGGTCAAAATCACTGCTAACCAATAAATCACTGACAGGTTCTGATTGGTGCAGAAAGTCCAGGTGGGGCTGTCGAAATTCTCCTAGAAAGTATTACAACTGAAAGCCTCAGTGCATAATACAAGAAAAATTACATTATCTCTTCATCTAAAACTGACAGTCAATTAATTTTGGATTCATGAGATAAAGCCAAAAGTTTATGTTCTGGTGAACATTAAGCTCAGATAAAGATCCCCAAATAGAGTAAAATACAAATCAATAAATCTGTTTAAATCCATGCTGAATGTCAGTGCACTCTAGTGATAAGTAACTCATGAACTGATATTGCTTGTAAACTAAAAATTTAAACTCAATTTACAAAAAAATTCCAGAACAAAGTGTTTTGTTCGGCATGGAAACCATTGAAAGTACACAGTGAAACAATTAACACTGATGTATTTTTTTCAACTTGATTTTATAATGTCTGTCATTGTACCATTACTTATAAAGTAAAAGTGTGCTTAAACATCAGCACCAAAAATAAAATCTGGCAGATGCTGTAAATCTGCAATTAAAAACAGATTTTGTGGAATTGTTCAGCAGATCTGGCAGTAACTGTAGGGAGACAAAGGTTTTTTTTGTCAGAGTTGGTCTGAAATCTTAACTCTTTGACCTTAATGAGATGCTCCCAAATTTACTGAATGTTTTCAACATTCTTTGTTTATATTTTGTCTTTAAAATTCTTTTGAAGCAGACCAGAGTTTCAGGTCAACTGCCATATGATATAAGCACAGAAGTACAGGGGTTCTGATGTTGGGAAAAGAAATCCAGTCCAAACTGTATCCAAAATTATGCGAGCAGTGTTTTCTTTCCTGCCAGTTTCTGCTCAAACCCACTCGTATATCGATGAATGTAAAGTTTGCCAGGAAGCATGTTGCTATACAAGTGATTAAAGATCAGTGAGTTGGCATAGTTTGATTAAAACAATGAGTTTATCATAAAACAAACATTTTAAATCATAATATCAATCCATCATTTGAAATCAGCCCACTTTCAAATGACTTTTAAAAAACTATACCCAAGCATTTGCTATTTACGTTGGTTTACAGTTTTCAGTTTCCTATTAAAACAAATGTCAAAGTTTTTAAAACCTCCCCATTAGCCTTATTGTACCTAAAAGAATCCTTTTAATCTTACAACCCATAAATGGGTGCAATTAGGTGAATGTTGCAAGGCTGATTAATTCAAACTGGTAGTTTGGCCCTTTTTTGGCCAGATCAATAATTTTGTACATTTTGTTTTAAAACGTATAATTCAAATGATTGAAGAGACTCATTTTGAGCCAAACACAATTTGTGCTTAAAATTCCACAGTCAATTCTGTTTAGTCAGCTTCAGGTGAATCCAGCTGAGGGAAACAACCAACATAAGCCAGCAGAAACACTGGGCTGGAAGGTATAAAATGAAGGTGAATGGTTTTGGTAAAGTACAAAGTAATGTTCTTTCCTATCTGCATGGCTGCACAGCAGAACTATAAGATCCCACACAGATCTTGTTCTGCAATAAATAACTAGTGTGTACAGGTACTTTAAAAACATTTACATTATCATGTACTGAAAAACAATAGGCTATACATAGCAACTACATTTTCAGCAAACTGATGAAAGGTGTTATTAGCAGTACTATTAAACAGCCTTCAGTCATCAATAACTTACTTATCAATGCTCAATTTTGATTTCACTAGACTGGCACAGTCATGATGGGCAGAATGATCTCCTTCTTTGCCAGACCTAATTGTATCATTGTTCAAACACAGACAAAAGAGCTGAATTCAAAAGATGAGATGAAAGTAAGTATCCTTGACATCAAGACAGCGTTTGACTGTATATGGTATCAAGGAACCCTGGTGAAATTGAGGTTACTGGGACCATTAGCTGGAGTCGCCCCTGAACAAGACAAGGTGGTTGTGGTTGCTGAAGGTCAATCATTTCAGCCCTAGGGCATCTCTGCAGGATTTCCTTAGGCTAGTGAGCTATGTAAAACCATTATTAGCAGTTTCATTAATGACCTTCCCTTCAACATTAGGTCAGAAGTGGGGATGTTTACTGGTGATTGCACAATGTTGAGTTCTGTTCACAAATTCTTGGGTATTGAAGCAGTCTGTGCTTGCACGCAACAAAAACTCTTTAGGCTGTTAAATGGTGAACAGTATTCAGTCCAACAAGCGTGAATATGGGAAAAAAGTAGAAATTGCTGGAAAACCTCAGCAGATCTGGCAGCATCTGTGGAGAGGAATCAGAGTTAACATTTCGGACTTCCTCAGAGAGGATGTAACTATATTCCTTCAAAGCTCAATGACATTCCATCATTATGTCCTCCACCATCAACATCCTCAAAGTGAGCATTAAACAGAAGCTTAACTGGACTACACATAGACTTTGTGGTTACAAGAGCAGGTCAGAGGCTAGGTATTCAGCATAAATGACTCGTGTATTATCTCTTCCAAAGATTTTCCACCATCTACATACCACAAGTTCGAAATGTCATGGAATAATCTCCACTTATCTGGATGATTGCACCTCAATTAATCCTGAAAAAATTTGATAGTATTCAGGACAATAGGCATACCATTCACAACAGCAAACATTCACTCCTTCCATTACTGATGCATCATGGCATCAGTATGCACCATCTATAAGATGTCCTGCAGCAATTTATCACAGTTTATTTAACAACTGCCTTCTGATTCCATCATTTCTACTTCTACGACAACAAGGTAGCAGTGTTTGCAAATAGCCACGTTTCTGTTCCAAGACATGTAAAGTTCTGGTTAGGAAACATATCACCCTTCCTTTATTTTCACTTGATTAAAACCCTGGAACTGCATCCTAAAAGCACTGTGGGAGCACCGTCGAGAACCTAGCACACCATTACATTCTCAGTTAGAGAAGGACAATAAATGCTAGCCTTCCAGTGATGTCCATATTCTGTGAATGAGTAAAAAGAATGTTGACGCCTGGCCAGCGATTTACAAACGTTTATCTTAACTTTATTGCTTTTGTACTCTGTACATTTGATTCTGTAGCTGTTGTTTTTGACAATTTTTTCAACTCCTACTGCTCCTCCTACTCCACTTCTAAAATTGATGCAGTATATTCTTAGATCTATTTCCAAATTTCCTTTAAAACTGTAGTATTCAGTTGATATTGCATGTCCCTATTCTTCCCACCAAAACACATCATTACATACTTTTGTGCACGTAATTGCATCTTCCGCATATCTGTCCGTTTCGCCAATCTGTCCTCCCCAGCAGTCTGCTATTCTTGACTGTTTACTGCATAGCCAAGCTTTGTATGAGCTGAAAACGTTAAAATGATGATTTGTGTGCCAAAATACACTCAAATAATACAAGTCAAATATAGCAGTGGCCCTAATAACGACCCCTCAAAATGCTGCAGTTGACTTCCATCTAGTTTGAATGGTAACTATTGACTACTCTTTGCTTTCTGTCTGATAGATAATTTTCTACCCACACTGACATTGCCTTTTTAATCCTATAATTGTAGTTTTTCTGGTGAGTTTATTTGTTGTAATATGTATTATATGTGGTACATTGATCTTTTATGCTTTTTAATGTCTTATTATATAAAACAGTACTATCTTTGTTAACCCTTTGGTACTTAATCAACGTATTCAACAAAATTTGTCAAACATGGTTTGCCTTATCACATCTGTTCTGTTTCTCACTTATTAACACAATTTTTTCCAGGGCCTATTAATTTAAGGATACTGGTCTAAAATTATTGAACAAAATTTATCCATGTGCAGTGCAGTATTTTATTATGTCAGAGTCATGACGTACGGTCTACTATGGAGTGACCTTTCTCATGCAATCTTCCACGCTTCATGCTATTAGTTAGGCAATCGGGGTCTTATCTTTCTTGGGGAATCACACAGCCAGAGAGGTGGAAGATTTAGCTGCTGCTGGGATAATGCACTTTCAATGCTTGGGTTCCATATTTAAAGGCCAGCTGCATATAATTTCCATGTTGTAAGCCAGAAATGACCTCTCATGCTATGGTATTCAACTGTTGTTACCAAACAATGAGCTAGAGGAAAGGAAAGCTCACTTTCTCCTTCATGGACAGGGATCTGTGTATGTTAATGAATGGAGCAAAGGTGATGAACAAAGTTACAGGTTTTTCACTTTGCAAAAAGACATATACATAGGTCTGTTTGCAATGCATCCACTTTCAGAATCTTGTCTTTTCTGGGGTTGCAATATTGCAAAAGGCAAGATTTTAATGACAGAAGTTTTTTGAAAGTATTGAAGAATCAATAAAATTGAATAAATTTTAGTGGCCATCTTGCCACAATGACTTCATGCTTGCATCCATCTTCAATCAAGCTCTGATAATATGGCCCTTTTCCTTGCTCAGTAGACCCTTCTTGCAGGTTTTAATCAGTGTAATGGTGATAGCTAATTTGATGAGCCTCCCTGAGGGTTCTTCTTTAGATAAATTACATTCATACCCTTTGTTGCAGCATCTTGTCAAAAACTTATCAATAGACATTGGTTTCTGTTGGTATGAATTCAAAGGTTCATTCTTACCTTGAGCCTGTCTTTGAGTGCCATCAGATCTTTTCTGGATCTTTCTATTTGCGCATGGAGAGTCCAGATGTATTAATTCTGTGAAACTCCTCCTTGATAATGGCAGGGAATAATTTCAAAGATCTCTTCTTGAGATCATTTATCACCTGATCAGCAAAATGAAGCTGCAGACATTGCTTGAATAGTTGTAATTCAATAAAGGTTTCATTGGCAGTGATGTGAATGAGAGGAGGAAGTGATTGGTGGTTCCCTCAGCTCCCTTCACCACCCCCCGCTGCTCCACACTCACTGCCCCCTCGTCCTCACCCTTCCCCATCCTCACTTTCCCACCCCTTGTCCTCACTGTCCCCCTCACCCCACAACCATCCTGACCCCCATCCTCATTCTTACCTCTTCTCGCTCCCTACTGTCCACGCTCCCATTTAAAAACATCTCTTGTTTGCAGTTCTTCAGTCATTTTTCTACCTACATTTCCTTACTCTCCAATTCCCTCTAAATATTGAAGGTGTTAAAATTGGCATGCCTAATAGTGGCTCAGTCGTTAGCACTGCTGCCTCACAGCAGCAGTGACCCAGGTTCAGTTCCAGCCTTGGACAACTGTCTGTGTGGAGTTTACTCCCACAGTCCAAAGATGTGCAGGTTAAGTGGATTGGCCATGGGAAATGCAGGGATAGAGTAGTGCGGTGGGCTGGGTGGGATGATCTTGAGAGGGTTGATGTGGACTCGATAGGCTGAATGGCCTGCTTCCATACTGTAGGGATTCAATGATTCTAAAACATCTTGCATTGAGAATGTTATGTAACATTATTTTCATATAAATGTGCTCATGTTAAAAGAATCCACCAATTACACTTTTCAGTGACTATTCCCATATGAGTGGTACATAAATGGGATTTCCAATAATAATCTCAGCAGTGCAGTAAAGTGCTGGGCTCATTCTCAGCAAACACTGAAAACTGTTTGAACTGCAGAGTCTAGCCACTGAATGATGCTGTTTTGTAGTGGGAAACTACCACATTCAAAGTCCCCCTTTGCTTTTGATTATTCAACAAATCTGTTACTGATTTTACAATTTATCATTTGCAATTGCTCTAAATGACTTCTGAAAAGATTAACCAAGATTACCTAGAAATTTTCCATCTCATTTCTTGAATTGCCAATTTCCAGCCGTTGATCTGATGATGGAAAACCCAATCACGAGATTACATGATTTCTAAAAATCATAGAATCATAGAATCCCTACAGTGTGGAAACAGGCCCTTCAGCCCAACAAGTCCACACCGACCCTCGGAGCATCCCATCCAGACCCATCCCACCATACCACACCTAATCTACACATCCCAGAACACTATGGGCAATTTAGCACGGCCAATCCTCCTAGCCTGCACATCTTTGGACTGTGGGAGGAAACCGGAATACCCGGATGAAACCCACTCAGACTCAAGAAGAATGTGCAAACTCCACACAGACAGTCACCAAAGGGTGGAATCAAACCCAGCTCCCTGGCGCTGTAAGGCAGCAGTGCTAACCACTGAGCCACCGTGCTGCCTCGAAGTAGAGACGGCCACGCAAACTTCCAGTCAGAACACAGAGCATTAAAGTTGTGGCTAGAATCCTACGGACTTGGTCAGTATGGGGATTGAACCCATGACCTTGGCGTTATTAGCACCACGCTCTAACCTGCTGAGGTAACCGACCACCACATGGACAATATTTCCAAAATGGCTGAAATGTTGGAAATAATACAAATGTGCCAAATTTATGTACTGTATGTCTAACAGTGCCTTGGGACATTTGACTACCTAAAAGACTTTACATAAATACTCTCCCAATTTGTTTTTATTCTGGTGCAGCATGGTACAGGGAAACCTTTACTTCAGAAACAGTTGTAACCTGATTAAACCACAACATTTGGGAATTTGAAATTCAATTTGGAAACTACAAAGAAAACTGTTAGGAAGGTTAAATGTAAGTCGTACATTTGGATTTAAACTTACATAACACTCAGAAATTGAGAGTCTGGGGTGACACAGAAAGGACTTGGAACACCTTAGATTACGAAAAACAACTTAACATCAACTTAAAATTAACTACAGTTGAAATACAGGTCAGTATCAACAAAATTCATTGACATAAAACAGTCTGGATCTGGAATCTTATAACATTATAATTAAACCAAGCAAGTTTATATCACTGTTTCCATTCTTCTATAATTTTCACTTGTTTGGCATTGGAACCATTACCTTTAAGGAAAATAACAGTTAGATAAATATTACCAGATTTATTTGGAAGATTGTGCATTAATTTGAAAAATTGTTTTTGGTTATAAGGTTTGTGAATCAAATTACTTTTTGTATATTTGTTCAAGAATATCTCAAAGAACATAATGGGTCATTGTGTGGGACTAATTTTGTTCAAGGCCAGTCTATCAAGATACCTTTGACACCATGTTATAAGTCAGCAAAGTATAAAATCTGACTTAATTGTACTTAAATTGTAAAATTAATATCTGGAAACTTGTACAAGGTCTTTGCATAGAACGTTAGTAGCTCACTGGCTTATTAACATACATTAATATTTCCAGACTATATGGTTTGACACAAGTGGAATTTAAATACTGATAATGAATTCCATCAAAGAATAATCCACCCTCATGGAATCTCTCAGCTGCAAATTTTCTGTCTATAACGTTTTTATTTCTGGCTTTAGCTTAAAATGCCCAGCACTTTCTCTCGTTTTTCTGGCTTCTCACTGTTCTTGGCTCAATCTGCAAACCTTCACCCTCATGTCCTTTTTCACATTTTTAGTCAATCTGTCACACTCAAAGACTAGATTAAATTAAAAACAGGAAGTAGTATAACTTTACTGTAATTCACTAAAAAAATTTGTGGGACTGTATGGTTTTGAACATTAATGTAAATATACCGAAAGGGGAAATTTTCTTGTAACTACAACATTGTCTGGATAGCTATAACTGTTATCTTTATAAACAAATCTGACATCCAACAGCAGGCGCAGAGTGAAACAGATGGTGTATCCCAATACATAAAGAAATTGATGCCACATAAGGACTTACTTGGAATGAAACTTCAGGTAAAAACACGGTCTATGGAGTTGCAAGGTTTGAACAACAGTATACATTTAATATAATACATAGGCTTTTTCTTTCATTCTTTCATGGGATATGTGTATGATTGACAAGGGCAGAATTGTTGCACATCCCAAATTCCTTTGATTCATACAAACCAATTTTTCTTAAGTGAACAACAAGGCATGGAATGGGGATACATGCAGAAATTCAAAACATAGCATTAATTCTTAAGGCCGAGTAAAGAGGGCCCAGTAATTGATTGGGTACTACTAAAGAGCACCCCTCACTTCCACTGAAGCAGTTATCACCACTGAA
The DNA here is from genome assembly GCF_021869965.1 of Rhincodon typus. Classification (NCBI taxonomy): domain Eukaryota; kingdom Metazoa; phylum Chordata; class Chondrichthyes; order Orectolobiformes; family Rhincodontidae; genus Rhincodon; species Rhincodon typus. The sequence continues at coordinate 24,181,279 of NC_063349.1, read as the reverse complement.
TCATCTGGCATGAAAAACAAGTTATGTTCTCATGACTTCAGAATCCTTTATAACCATTAAATACTTCAGAAGTGTCATCAGTGTTGTGATGCAGGAAATTATGCAGCCAACCTCGACACTGCAAAACCCCAGAAACAGAATGTGAAAGTGTTCAGATATATGTTTTTTGTGACGTTGAATGATGGATAAATATTGCACAGGACACTGAGGATACTTCTCTGCTCTCCTCGAAAATAGTGCAGTGGGTGCATGCCACCTTTAAAATGACCTTTGCCACAAGTTTCCTGTCCACTTCTGACTCAATCTTAATTTTAAAAAGATTTTAAGGTACTGACTATTCACAGGATGCAAACGTATTACAAAACGATGTGAGGCTTAGCCCACCACTGACTTAAGTTCTACATTTCACCTCACTATTAGGGTCCCACTGAATTAAGTCTTCCAAAGCAGAAGTAGGCCATTCAGCCCATTGAGTCTGTGCTGCCATTCAATGAGATCATAGTTGATCTGATAATCATCAACTCTATCTTCCTACCTTTAGCTATAACATTTGTTTTCCTAACTGACTAAAAATCTGCCTATCTCAACTTTGATTATTAAATTCCTCCTCATGTCTGTCTTAAATGTGTGACCCCTTATTCTGAGATTATGCACACTGTTCTTAAGACTCTCACAGGGAGAAACTACCTCTTCGTATCTACCCTATTAAGTTCCTTAAGTATCTTGTAAGTTTCATTAAGGTTGCTTCTCATTCTTCTAAACTCCGATGCGTACAGGTCCAACTTACGCAATCTTTTCTCATAAGGCAGTACCTCCATATCCAGGATCACTAGTGAACTTTCTTTGAACTGCCTCCAACTTTTCCTTAGATGAGAGGCCCAAAACTGTATACAGTGTTCTAGCTGTGGTCTGACTAGTGTCTTGTACAGTTCCTTACTTTCCCTTTGAAATAAACAGCAATATTTCATTTGCCTTTCTTATTACCTGGTGAACTTGGATGCTAGGTTTTGTGATTCATACTCAAGGACTCCCAAATCCCATTGTTCTGCAACCTTCTGCAGTCTTGCTCCATTTGATAATAGTCAACTCCTCTATTCTTCATGCCAAAGTGCTCCTGCATGCCACATTTCCATTTTTATAATCCAAATTAAATACTGCCTAAAGATAAAAATCATGAAAGATTACACAAAATGAAGTATTTGAAAAGATCACATAGAAAATATGTTTAGGTTTAAAATCAATCTCCATTTATGCCTTGTAAACCACACCCCAAAGCTTTAGTTCATCAATGCCTTTTATTTTTAAGCTTTAACTTTGAAATCAAAGTTTTTTTCTCAAAATATTATTTTATGAAAGGCATTATATGATAATGATAAACAGATGATCTGAAATAGTGTTTGTATTTCAAAGTATGTCTTGCACTAATTTATCTCAAGAGTAATCTCCTGAAACGAACCAACTGATTAAAGGGAAAAGTCTATCTCCTGTGACAAACTCCCATTATAATGAATCAAAAAATACGTTCACCACTGGCCTTTTAGAAATGGTACCCTAGCAGTAAATTCCTTGCTCCCTTCTTGTTGCCCTACACATGCAGAGCATAATTTCCAGATAGAAAGGAATCATTTCTCCTTGATCAATGTCAGTTTTGAGCTGACTGCAAGAGTAGTCTCTGGCAACTCATTCTAATTTCCGTTCTGTGGGAGATACATCCTGCATCTATCTACTTACTATATCTGTTCAAAAGCTGAACAGAAATTGACTATCCCCTGCATCGATAAATTTCATCAACAATTTATCTATGTTTTAAAGAAAATGTATATACATTTGCATGTGCGAATAGTCTTAAATTCTGAAAGTTTCCCAACCATCAACCTGTTCCTCTCGAAATATAAAGTGATGTCACCAATAGTGCTGCAGCCAAATTTATAACTAATGCTGCAAGATGATATTAGAGCCATTATTTTCTTAAATCAATTCATTGCATATTAGCAAATAGTTATGATATCACTGATGAGGTCATATCTGGAGATTTTAGAGATCTGAATAATATTCATATTGGAAACATCTAGAGCGAAGACAAATTTCTTCAATTCTTGTTGAAATGTTTTTCAAACACTTTTTGGAATATATTTAGTCATTACATGTATACATCAGCCTTAGTTGGGTGACCATTAATACTGATTTCAAAGTTAATTTAGATGTACAGTTTTTTTGGTGATAGCAGCTTTTTGGTGGAATTATATATTGCTTAATGCAAGGGTCAGTGCTATGGACAATTTTTTATAAACTCCTTCCACCCATTATTAGAATGAAATTCAACATTATCTGGTTATGGGTGAAGTTGCTCCTATTGCATTAATTCAATCAGAAAAGACACTCTTGTAGCACCACTGACAAATCCATGAGCTACCCTTAGGCACTTATAATTATAATTCACAATTTATGCCAAAAATTGGCTGTACAGCTCTTTTTTCATTTTATGTAAGAGCCTTCAAAGCTGGCACAGAGGACAATTCAACCCCACAGAGAACAGTGTCTGCTAATCTACTGCATCACCCAATTTCTTCACTTTGCACTTCATCTTTCAATAATAGCTAACAACCCACGATTAGCTAATATATTGTTTAAAATACCTGAAACTTTAATCAACCTATTCGTCAACTTTCATTAACAGACTGGGAGTCATAAAATTGAAGTTGTAAATCAAGTTCACTCCAATTAATTAAATAACGGATAAAATTTTTCCTCTGCATTATTCAGAGTCAATGGGTAGAAAATCTATTTTCAAATACCTTTATATAAAGACCCCCAATGAGACCCATAAATATATTCTGAACGGTCACTAGGTGTGAAATGTTAACTTAGTTTCTCTGTCCACAGAAGCTGCCAGATCTGCTGAGTTTCTCCAGCAATTTTATGCATTTACCCTATAAATGTAGTTTACTCTTTCACTCCCTAGTTTCATGTCAGCAGCTGTTGTTCTACCTGTGCTGAGAACTAGGAGGCCACAGACAAACAAACAAAGAGGGTATTAGAGGATGGGGAAGATGGGGATCAGAGGGTGAGAAGGAGGGGAATTGGAGGGTTGGAGACAGAGCAAATAGAGACAAGGGATCAGAGGAATTGTAGGGAATGATGCGGAGAATTGAGCGTAGGAAGGAGGGAAAATGGAGGATGAGGAAGAGGAGAAAAGAGGAATCAGACAGTAGCAAAGAGCAGGTTAGGAGACTTGGGAAGAAGTGAATGAGAAGATAGGAATAGAGGGGAAATCGAAGGTGGGACGTTTGAAGATAGAGAGCGAGTCACAGAGAGGAAACCAAAGATTGGCAGCAAAATTGATTCCAGTAATAATTACAGCAATTCACTGGAAGTGCACTAATAAGTGAAAGTAAAATGGTAATCTTCAGCTTTCCATTATAGAATCATAGACTTTATACAGCATAGAAACTCAGCAGTCAGCCTGCCTTATCTGTACCAGCTTTCTGCAAGAGCAATTAAACTAATCCCATAGCCCACTGTCTCTCTGGAGTCTGTAAACCTTTCCTTTTCAGATGATTGTCCAATTCTCTTTTGAAATTGCCTCCACCTCACTTCTGAGGCAGTGCATGCTGGATCCTAACCACTGCATAGAAAATGACTTCTCTTCATGTCAACATTGCTTCTTCTGCCAACAATCTTAAATCAGTGTCCTCTGGTTCTTAACCCTTCCACCAAAAGAAACAATTTCTCCCTTTCTATCATTCAGGCTCCTCAGTTATTCTGAACAACCCTCTCAAATCTGCTCTAAGTGTCTTCTCCAAAGCAAAGAGCCCCAGTTTCATCTATTAAAGATGTATGAATTTTCTCAACTCTGAAAGCAGTTTTGTGAATCTTTTCTGTATCATCTTTAATCATATTCTTCCGAAAGTGTGGACACAATACACTAGTTGAACCTGAACCAATGGCTTCTTTAGGTTTATCATAGCTTCTTGTCTTTGTACTCTATGCAACTTTCATAAGGCCTAGTATCTCATATCAACCAAGTTATAAATCTGCTCTGCTATCTTCAATGATTTGTGTACATATATCCCAAAGTCCCTGTCCTTCTATGTCTCATTTAGAATTGCACTCTTGTGCTATATGCCCCTATTCATTCTTCCCATCAAAATGAAATGCTTCACATTTCTTTGCACTAAATGTCATCTGCCCTTATTGACACATTCCATCAGCCTGTACAAATCCTGATTGACTGATTGTTTGATTTATTGTCACATGTACCAAAATACAGTGTAAAGCTTTGTTTACCAGTGGTACAGGCAAATCACAGCAAGCAGAGGATGTCCAGATCAAAAAGAGAACTGGAGGCATATCAATCACATTTCCTTCCTTAACCCTCTCTGTTACTATAAAATGTCCACTCATTCAAATATGATACCACTTTACTGTGGAAAAATTGGCGCTTAACAGGCTTTCTCAAAGAAGTCTCAGCTTCATTCCTTTGCTAGTCAGATTTGGATTTGAGACTGGTATCCCTATACCAGTAACATCACAGAATCACAAGTGTGTTATGTTATGAAGCAAAAAAAGATCATTCAGCCCATTGTATCTGCACTGGTTCATTAAATGTGCGTTATTACCTCATTCCAATCTCCTGCTTTTCTCCATATTATTTCACATCAAAGTTATGCAAAAGATCATCCATTACTCTCTTGAATGCCTCAATTGAACTATTTCTAGGCAGCGCATTTCAACCTTAACGTTTTGCTGAATAAAAAAGATTTTCCTCACTTCACCCTTGCTTCTTTTTCGGATCACTTTAAATCTATGCCCTTTTGTTCCAATCTAAATCTATAACCTGTAACTGTATGTATCTGTATGTATAAAAGTAAATCTATAACTGATCTATTAATAGCAGGTGCACTACCAAAGAAAGTGCTGAATTTTCTGAGATATGGCCCCATCCTTCTATAATGCAATTATTAACATGGATTCAATCTGGAAATGCTAGAATTTATCACGCTGTCATAAAAAGGATGTCACTTGGCCATTCCAGTGCAAATATCAGCTTTGAAGGCTAGGCCCTGATGACAGGCAGCAATCTAGAATAGTGATAGTTGTGAAGCTGAAAATGTCATGAGCTCTTTTCTGAAAGTTCCTGCTTGCAAATTGCCTTCAAATCATCAGTGGAGAATTCTGAAAAGACTTTGTTGATGAAAAGAATGACCTTTTTTATATGTTGCTCATGCTTCTCTTGAAGATGCCTTCAATTTTTCGTGTTCTTCAACAGTGGAGAAAGATAGGTTTTCGTTTTGTCAATGCCCAAGTAGATGCAATGTTTTTCAAAATCTAAGTCCAGCTTTTATCACTTTGTGTAATAACATAAATGATTCTGGGCTTATGCTCATGAACTACTCTCAGCTACATCACTGACTACATGAGGTCAAGATCATAAGGTAATTCATATGGACCACGGTTCACCAGTAAGTCTCCTTTAGAGCACCACCTCTGCCCTTTGTTCATGTGTGACATGTCCCACCATTCCTCACTAACAAGACAGCTGTCAAAAGCTGTCATCATCTACAAAGAACAGTATGAACTGCATGAATTAAGTATTTGCAGAGAAGAAGAAAATTTGCTTTACAGTTAACTAAACTAAAATGTTAAATCCATTGCAAGCTGGAGTTCAAAAAAAGTACATAGTTCATTCTGTGTGTACTGATCATATCTGGAATATCTCTATTGTGGTTCAATTGGGACAAAATGTCCAGAATGTGTCAGACACAATGCTGAGGTTTGCTGAGGTGAAGTAACCCCCAGGTTTTGCCTCAAGCTAATTCACATTAGTCTGATTGTAAAATGAATTAACAAAATCAAGCATCTTAATGTGCTGATAATCAAGACCCACTACTCCATCAGTCGCACTATTGCTATAAATGTGTTGATTTGATCAGCAAAACGTATTCTTAAAACAAATGACAAACACTGGTTAACACTTAAGTGATAATCCAGAATTAAAACTATATCCTCTTAACTCCAAACACAGACACAACTTAAGAAGACAATATATTCTGTAGAGATAATGGTTTAGATTAAGGCAAAATGGGGTAAAGTAAACTCATTAGAAACAAAGGAAAATTATATTGAATTGTTGATAACCAAAGACTAATGGGCAAACTTCAGTTGTGATTTCAATCAACCTGGATATGAGCCTTTGGAAAATAGTCGTAGCCCAGCTATTCAGGATTTACAAGTTTGTCAGAAATGCTGGCATTTACAAACTTTATCAGGTTCCCAGAAACATCTGAGAAAAAAAAAATTCAGGTGAGAAACTTCCAACTCTGGAATGTTTTCTTTGCTAACTGACTTAGGACTATAAAACAGAAGCTTAAGTCAAGAAAATCAGGCAACAATTAACATAGATGTGCCCTGGTCTTTTCAAAATTAGGTCTTCCAGTTAACATACTCCATGAACTGCATCTCTCAACTCCTTGAAAACTTTGCTTGCCTTCTCCAAAGTTTTTTTTTGTAAACTGCAGGTGGATTTCTACATACATTAAGTTGTTGATTTCGTTTCTTCATAAACCAATATCGTAAACATTTTTCAATACAAAAAAATGTTCAAACTGCTCCATATCTTCAATTTTTTCAAACCCCAGGCTACTTTCTCAATTGAAAGTGAGGATATCTATTATTTCTGATCTCAACACTGCTAATGTGCCTTGTTTATCTCTATTGTTGTATTCCAGGACATTACTGTCTACTTTTGGTGAAATGTTTTAATCATTTTGTTGAAAAGACTTCCATAACTATACAAAATACTGACATAATTAATTAACAAAAAAGGTCTCCTGATTTTTACAAATTATTTCATGGGTTGTTGCTGCCATAATTAGCATTTATTTCACATCCTATTTGAAATCACAAATCATAGAAGTACAGATTTGCTCCAGCACATTTGGCCTGCTATATCTGCAGTGTTCTTGAAATGAATAAATTACAGAGTGCTACAGTTTGACTTTTACCCTGCTGAATTTTCCTTTTCAGAGAATAATTCAATTTCATTTTGAATGCCTCAATCAAACCAGACTCCACCATATTCTCAGGCTGTAGATTTCAGATTTTAATGAATAATCTCCTGTTTGAAACTGGGAGAAATTGGTATTGGGCAGCATTTTGCTGTGTACAGTTAACAAGAGTATTTTTTTTTTACTCATTATACCTTCTCCAGAATACAACTAGAAACAGGAAAGAACAGATTTTGGAAACTATTGTTAAGTACTGAGTTTTTTCTTTAAGTTTGAGACAGAGTTAGTTGCAAACAAATCCCAAAATTTCCTGGAAAATTTAATGAAAATTGCAAACACCAGAGCTTGACATTAAAAAAAATGACGCAAGTTTCACTCTTGATTCTCAATTCAAGATTCAAACCATTGGTAGGTTGACAACGACACACATGCAGCAAACATGTCTATGTTGAAAATACAGCTTACAGCATACTGAATGGAAGTTGAACAGAAAGTAATGTTCCAATAAATCCAGTGTGAATCTAAGCTCACTGAATCTGATTAAAAATGAACTTTGGTCATTTATTGCCATTATTGACACCTACTACCTTTGCTCCTCGCATTCCACACCTTCAGATGGCATGAACCATATAAGAACCTTACCTGTTTTCTGTGAATTTGCTCTGATTGTGAACTGCTGGCACCTTGTGGTATCTGCCACCTCTGCCAGTATTTAGTGCAGGGTACCAGTTGTTGATATTGTTCACTACCAGAAATCCTCTTTTCTCTATATTGTGTCTAGGATTAATTGAAACAGTAGTAGAGGATAGGCCACTGCAAAAAACGCACTAGTCTTAGTTAACAAGATGATTTATTGCAATAACTACAGTTTACATTACTAGTCAGGTATAAATATAAAGGACTCTTGAGGGCTGTATAGAATACACTAGAATGGAAAATAGATAGAAATAAAATTGGAAGCTACAGGCCAATTTGATCAGCATCTTTCATAGTGAAGATGATAGAAGAATTATTCAAGATGTTAATAGCAGGGCTGCTGGCATTCAAGGTAATCTGGCAGAGACAACATCTGTTGTGAAAGAAAAAAATCATGTTTAAACAATTTATTGGAGTTCTTTGAAAGAAAACATGTGCTGAGAATCAGGAGCACTATTAGGATGTACGGTACTTGGACTTCCAGAAGGTAGTTCATAGGTTGTTAGATTATTGCAAAAAATAAAAGCTCATGGTAAAGAGTAACATATTAACATTGATAGAAGAATGGCTGGCTAAGGAAACTGAGTGTAGGCAAAAATGAATCATTTTCTGGTTAGTAAGATGTAACAAGTGGTGCAACATATGGATCAATATGGGTACCTCAAAATTTACAATTTATATAAATGACTTGGAAGAAGGGGGCCAACAGCATGACAGCTACATTTGCTAATGACACCAGGATAGATAGCTGAGTAAGTTGTGAAGATGGCATAAGGAGATTACAAATAGGTTAATTGAGTTTGCAGAGATCCAGCAAATGGAGTGTACTGTGGGAAAATGTGAAACTGTCCATTTCAGCAGGAATAACAAAAAAGAAACATATTCTCTTAATGATGAGAGATTTCAGAGTTCTAAAATACAGAGGATGGTTTTCCTAGTGTATGAATTACAGAGGTCAATATGCAGGTATAGGAAGTAATTACAAAAGCTAATAGAACATTTAATTTCCCACAAGAGGAATTGAATACAAATTTAGGGAGATTATGCTTCAGTCATATAGAATATTGATGAGAACACATCTGGAGTATAATGTACAGTATTGGACTCTTTATTTATGGAAGCATATAAGTGCATTGGAAATAGTTCAGCAAATGTTTAATAGACTAATACTTGGAATGAGTGGGTTGTCTTATGAAGAAAGGTTAAACAGGCTAGGCTTGTATCTAGCAGAGTTTAAAAGAGTAAGACGCAACTTAATTGAAACATGTAAAATCCTGAGGGGTCTTGACAAAGTGGATATGGAAAGGAACTTACTATCTGTGGGAGAATCTAGAACTAGAGGGTTACTGTTTAAAAATAAGAAGTCAACCATCTAAGACAGAGTTGAAAAAAATTCTTTTCTCGTAGAGGGTTATGAGCTTTCTTCTCCTCAAAAGATGATAGAAGCAGGCTCTTCAAATGTCTTTAATGTGGATGTAAATAGATTGTTGATGAGCAAGGGGCTGAAATGTTATTGCAGGTAGGCTGGTATATGGAATAATCAGATCATCATGATCTTATTGAATGGCCCAAGGGTCTCAAGGGCTTGCTCCTAACTCATTTGCACATCTGTTCCCTACAAAATATAGTAAAGAATTTGTCTCCGCCACACAATTGTTTATGACATTAACTTACATGAAGCTAATTCAACTTCAACATTAATTATTTCAGAAATATTATCTTACACAAAGTCATCTTATCCTAAGCCTTTTTCCTTCATAGTTAACCCATTATGCAATTCTTTATTAAGCAATATTATTTTTATCACTACTTTATCTCCAACTCTGACTTGATAAATGCAGACAGTCTGGACATTTTACAATCCCCCAGAATCCTCTAGGTTTGGACTTGAAAGAATGGTAGATTTTCTGCTTGAGGGTTGTGGGCCTTGAATCTGATCTGTACATCATATTTTCACTGGATAATCTTTTGTCTCCTGGATATCCTTCACAGAAGATGTCATTCCTGGTAGTCCATGTCATTGAAATATCCCCTTACCTATTCAAACATTAATCTCCTGAATTTCCCTTGCAGTCTTCATTCCTAACTCAGCTGTTTGCCCCTAACATCATCTGATGGACCTTTAATCCCATCAATGTCCATCATGGAGGAGAGCGGCTATGTTGAAGCTAGTATCTTCCTTTGTGAAATATCCTGGATTGCTGGATCAGGCAATTATTTCCTATTTGAAACAGACTGTCTATCTTTCACAGGATGAAAGTAAAGTCACCATAGGGACCATAGGACTGCTTTCTTGTTACAGAGCGAGGACTAGTGATTGTTTAACCTGGGGGTCACCACACCTTAGGTGAGGAAAAAAGTCCTTCATGGTAACCTCATCTGGTGCAGGAAATGAACCCATGCTATTGGCATCACTCTACATCAACCAGCTGTCCAGCCAACTGAGCTAACTGATCCCTCCTTTTACAGTATCAAGGCAATTTCACTTTCTTGATTGTGACTTGAATATGTGGACAGTGCTCTGGCTCCCATGGAGTCATATGCACCTTACCTCCTTTTTTTGATCAAATTGGACATAACCAGTCACTCTCTGTGACTGTTTGACTGGTGAAGTGAACTTTTTCACACCCTTACATATTTCTGGAGAGCTGTTGCTCACTCTGTTGCTCTCCTCTTTTTTTTAGAAACAAGCCACTGCTCACAGTCCAAAGGTCAGCTTCAGCTCTCATTTCACAGTTGACAGTTCCAAAACAAAAAGGATAAACTTAAAAATAAAATAATGAAAAATCAGTGAGGGTTCTAATAAGCCATTAACAGTACTATCAAGTGGCATTTGCTTTGAAAAACCCACTCACTGACACTCAGTGGTTTGGGTTCAGCCAAGGCCACTGAGCTCCTGACCACATCACTGTCCCAGCTCAAACATGGACAAAACAGCTGAACTCCAGAGGTGTGGTGAGAGTGACTTGGACATTTGACTGAGAACGGATTCAGGGAGCCCTAGCAATACTAGAGTTAATGGGATTTAGGGAAAGCTGTCAGTTTGTTGAAGTTGTATCTAACATAAAGGATCATTATTGTAGTTGTTGAAGGTCAATCACTTCAATCCCAGAACATCATTGCAAGTGTTCCTCAGAGTAGTGTCCTAGGCCCAGTCATTTTCAGATGCTTCATCAAAGACATTCTCATGAAGTTGATCAGTTCAGCTTCAGCATCATTTGTGACTCATCAGGCACGACCTGCAAGTTCACCTCCAGGCCACACACCACAGTAACTTGGAACTATACAATCATTCTTCACCGTCACTGAGTCAGCATTCTGAAACTGCATTCCTAAGAGCATTATGGTGGACTCTAAGTAGCAGATCAAGAAAACAGCTCATCGCTATCTTTTCCAGGTTGATTAGAGATGCACAATAAATGCTGTTGGTATCACCGTATTTCATGAGCAGTGATGTCAACATGAGCGCATGAAGAAAATTTCATCTATATTAATTCATTTTTAAAAGAGATGACAAACGCCCTGTATTGCCTCATCCATTTCCTCTCGTGCTTCCTCCAGACTCTTTGCACTGATTCAGTCCGGCAATGGTCATCAAGTTTGAGTGAATGGTGCAATGGTGGCTGCTGCTCCCACAATGCCCTGGGGCCAGGAAAAGCCTCAATTTGTGACACAGGTGGCACTGCACTCTGGGTAAAACCGTCCACACATGCGCAGGTCCGCCCCAGCTTGAAGTTTAGAATTTATTTTGTTTCTTAGCTTCTTGCTGGGTAGATTGTTGTCTTCGAGATCGCTCTATTGAGTGGCTTAAATTACCAACTAATTCAAAATTTTCTATCACTTCTGAGTGATGTCGACTTCCTCTTTGCATCAACTAGAAGTGCTGCTTGAATTATTTCATCCTTCTGGTATTTCAACTTCATAACTCATTAAATCTAGCCTTCACGCTGTTTTTTTTTAACGTAGCTAAACTTGCTCATTATAATCATTATCTCTAAAGCTTCGTGTTCCGCAAGGGTCAGGCATGACTCATATCAGGCGCGCTGTAGCTTGTACAGAAATGAGCACCAAATTCCTTCTGTGGCAAAGCAAAAATGCGCTCAGTATTCTGAATTAACTTCAGTCGTTTGTAGCAATCACTGACCACATAAATGACTAGGTAGCATTTCCACCGACAGTTGGTGCCTCGAAGGTTACGCAAGCACTGTTTTTTTTTTAATTGTTGCGACCTTGTTTCCTTTGCAACCAGACATGACTTAAGATTACATAACGAACAATGGAACTGCAGAAGCTTACAAATTATAATAGAATATTACATCCATGGGGACACCTGTTACTGAGAAACAATATCAATAACATGTCAATCATTCTTTAACTCGTCAAATACCGAGTAACTTGGCCGTTTCAGAGAACAGTTATAGGCTTTTATTCCCACTTCCACTCATCCATCAGGTTTACTCTGGATATCAATAAACTAAGGCACTTCTAACAATGGAATATACCCAATGTTCTTTATTAAAGCAAAGTATATTGCCAAAAAACACTGCAAAAATGTTTCCCATACAATCATAAGCGCACCTCTTTATGTGAACTTGGCTGAAGATCAGACCAGAACACAGGTGATCAGTTGGCTGTTAATTTCCCGACTGTGATCAGTCACCTTTCCCCCAAGTTAGCTAAATTTTTACTGTGAGGCAAGCTGTGTATGCCCTTTTCATTCAAGGGAGCTAGTCATTCAAATCTTGACACTATCCAATGTCCAGAAAATTGATCAGTTTGACAACTAGCAAAGATTACAAACATGTCATTGTTTTCCGCATCAGTTTGGCCAATTAACATATTAAGCCTTGCTTTAGTCGCTTTGGAAAAATGCCTTTAATTAACTTTGAAATTAAACTTTAGGTTGTGCTTGCTATTCACCACTTTTATGTCATCCAATTAACTAAATTTATACAGCACAATTCTACAACAATCAAATAAATATCTAAAGTTCTGGCAAAGATCTGTAGCTTGGGTTGAGAGTGAGGTTGTTGACTGGCTCGGCGAGCTGGCTTGTTTTCGTTCAGACGTTTCATCACCATGCTAGGTGACATCATCAGTGGAGCCTCCGATGAAGTGATGTTATTCTACTCCACTTGGAAATTATACTGTCTGGTCCGTTATGTTGAGTACAGTCATTTCCAGTATTGATCTGTATGGGTTTATGTATGGTGTCCAATTCTATGTGTTTGTTGATTGCATTGCGGGTGGAGAACCATGCCTCTAGGAAGTCCCATGCGTGTCTACGTTTGGCTTGTGCCACTATGGTTATATATAGTACCATTTACTATATACTATATACTATACTATGGTACCATAGTAGCCCAAGCCAAATTGGACCCCATATACAAACCCATACAGATCAAAACAGGAAATGACACTACTCACCATAACGGAACGGACAGTATAAATTCTAA
>NC_063349.1:24154485-24167720 GCF_021869965.1 Rhincodon typus | reverse complement strand
CCTAGCCAGCAACATCCTCATCCCTTTAAAGCATAAATAAAGGATGTTCATCAGAGCATTATCTGATTGTCTAAAGACAATTTATCAATTTCAATGTTACCAAAAAATGGTTCCTATCCTTTGTAGGGAAAACAGGGAGATGTTTATTATAGCACAATTTCCAGACTAGACAGGCCTAGATCTATAAGGCAGTTACAAGATATCACAGCATATGACAATGATCCAGTATAAAGGAATCTGCCTCACTTTAGGCACTTTCTCTTCAGTATAACAATCAATATACTGTCTTCAAACAGTCAGCTAGGAAATGTGCAGAGTAATCAGTAAGCACAGAATGCAGACTGTGTGTAAGTCTGTGATATAGTAGCCATGTAAATATTTAGTGTTGTTAATAAACTCCGAGATATTTATCTCAACAAAAATTTTCAAATCTTTTTGTTGTATCCTGAATTAAAGATGAAAACCTTTGACGTTGTGTCTTCTTTTAGCAATGTTTAAGTTCCGTACAATAAAGAGTTAATTGTTTTCTGGTGGAATTGTCATTTTGGCCGTGAGTTTTTTCTACATAAAGTAGTTGAAATCCAACAACTGCTTCCTACACCGTACAAAAGAGTAGTGACAAAAGTTGTAAGTTAATATTTCACTCAGTTGAAATTTAGCTAGAAAGGACAAAAATATATGATGAGACAAAAGAAAATTAGTTAACATTTAATACAATATTCTAGAACATAGGATTTAGATTTAATTGTCACAGTTTTCAGAATTATGACTGTGATCAAAAGCAGCATAGTGTCATTCCTCATATAACTGAATATCTCAGAATCCTTTACTAACAAAAAGAAAGAGTAATTTATGCCAGGAACAAATTAGTGTAACTAACATGGGCATAACAAGATGAAATTCATTTTATAGGGGTTAAGCTAGTATATTGACAACTAACGCAATTAATTACAAATTTGTGGTATTGAAGTACAAAACCAGTTACATTGCATTTCTGACCTCTCCTGATTGAAATAATGAATTCATTATGTAATGTAATATACCAATTAAAGAGTGGTATGAAGCTGACTAATCTAATAAGTCACTGATAATATGAAATGTTTTGAATGGTGTCCTTGCCAAAATTTATACTTCAACCAACACATAAAATGGATTACCTGACTACTTATTTTATTGTTGTTTGTGGGACCTTGCTATGTATATATTAGCTATCACATTTTCTACATTGCAAAAGTGACCACATTTCAAAAGTAATTCATTGGCTGTAAGGCTCTTTGGGAAATTCTGGGGCATGGACAGCACTGTATAAATGCAAGCCTTGTTTTCCTTAAAAATTCTTCTTTCTTCACGTTTGTACAGAGCTGCAGCTGTTTTTTTTTCTGATACTATGAGGAAAAGTTGAGACTTGTTCATTTCTTGACTGAAAAAGATGTGTGGCCACAGACTGAGCAGCACAGTTATTAAACATGACTAAGAAATATTTATTTCAGCTTCTGGATTTCTGTGCCTCCTGTCTTCAAATTAAGGTAAGAAAGTTCTAGGATTTGTCTGTAGAATCTGAAGAACTGAATGGCACATAGCTAGTGGGCAATTGGCATTCAATGAAGCCGCTTCTGAGGAAGGGGTGTGCAGGCCATCAAGTTTCCATTTGTTACCTAGAATAAGGCACATGGTGACTAACGTTTCCCCTGTGTTCCAATTCAATGGCTCTGTCTTTTCTCCAATACACCCTATTTTGCTCTTTTCCACAAAGCTTTTGTTGCATTATTAAAATTATGGCAATATGCTTTATATTGAATTGGAACAGTCCAATGGTAAAAGACTGGTGCTGACAGAAATGTAACCGATTATTTTTACCTACATAATTATGCATACTTTTTCTCATTGGCTAGTTGAGGATGATCTCTACTCTTCTTTAACTGGTGCATGAAATAATTTGCATCTACTCAAGGTGGTAGATATTGCCCTCGGTTTCATCTTTTATCTGAAATGACATTTCTGACATCGCTGTATCCCCTCAGCATTGTACTGAAATGTCAGCCTGGATAAGGTGTTCAGACTCTCTAGTAAGCTTGAGATTCAATCTGCCGCTTCTAAATCAGAGCCACAAATGATAACATTGAGTTCAGAAGATAATTCAGGGAAGAATATTCCTGAACTTGGAGAAGTGCGTTTAAGTCAAATTAATTGCCTTGTGATATTAAATTTCTAATGAAAAGGTGTTTGGTGAAATCTTGAGTTTCCTGAGAGTGAAAAAGCAGGACAATAATGGGGAGAGATAGTAGGAACTGCCAATGCTGAAGAATCTGAGATAACAATGTGTAGAGCTGGATGAACACAGCAGCATCAGAGGAGCAGGAAAGCTGACGTTTTGGGTCTGGACCCTTCTACAGAAAATGGGGAGTGCTCATTGCAAAATACAAATAATGCACTTAAACATTTTAGTGTGCTTTGTGACACTTTATCAAGTGGTGGATGAACTTTGTGATGTTGAGGCTAAGATAAAGTGATAGGATAAGGAATTTTTATAGACCATTGCATCAATTTACATTCACCGCAAGAATGAATGCTCCCAAGCAACCATCATGTTGCTGAGCTCATTTATTTAAAATCAGTACATATTCTCACGTGACCTCAAATTCCTCCACTTTCTCTGTCTCTCAGAGATTAACATCTTTAAACTGACCTTAGCTGCCTTTCCTGCCTCAGCCCTCAACAATAATTCATCTACATGCTGGAACATATTTGTTTATACTGATCCCCTGAAACTCCATTAGCTCCTTGTGCTTTAAAGCCTCACGACCTTCTTCTTCAGTCACCCAGCTTGACCTTTCCCATTTAGTCTCCCTTTGCTGATTTCTCCTGTTTATCTCTTCAATCATACTTCTTCATTCAGCCACTACACTTTTCTCCTCTGGAATTCTTTACCCAGTCTTTCCACTACTTTCATCTCTACTTGCAGATTCCTTCTCACAATCATACTCCTCAACAATGCAAATGGTTGTCCCCTTCCCCTCCCCCTTTTCTGATGAAGGGTCTAGGCCCGAAACGTCAGCCTCTCTGCTCCTATGATGCTGCTTGGCCTGCTGTGTTCATCCAGCCCTGCACCTTGTTGTCTCAGATTCTCCAGCATCTGCAGTTCCTACTATCTCTGGTTGTCTATCCTCCCCACTTTTGTCACCTTTTGTTTGGTGTCCGCTGTATCCTTTCCCTACTTACTTTATAAAGACATCTTTTTGCACATGAAAAATGTTATATAAATGTAAGTTGTTGCTGTTCCTGTCTGTAAGCTCCTTATAAGCAGTTGTTTAGCTTTATGTACATCACCGTGAATGCTGTCATAACGAAGGTTATATATTTTTAGGTAACTTAAATTTGTGACTGCTTTAAAGCCAGTCATTGAATAGCTTTAATCTAAAAAACTAATTCTGTTCAGATGACTGTACCATGCTTTCTCTGTATTATTCATTGCAATGTTGAATCAAAACATACACCCTTGGATGGGAGAACTGCATTAACTTTTAATAAAAACACGTTGTTCATGATTTAATTCTTTAAATACATGATGGAAAATTACTTCGAATCTGGCCTCAGTTATAGATAATTCAAAGAAGCCAGAACAGCCAGTGAAAGGATATTTAATTGGCTGAATTTGTTTATTGAGTTCTCAGGAAGGGTCATCAGACCCGAAACGTTAACTCAGATTTCTCTTCACGCATGCTGCCAGACCTGCTGAGCTTTTCCAGCAATTTCTGTTTTTGTTTATTGAGTTATCAGAGAGGAGCTGACCAGTTGTAAACTGCAAGGAAAAAATAAGGTAGTGAGAAAATACGGTTGATAAAAAAACTTCAAACAAATAGTTATATTAAAGAAACTCCTAGAAATATTCAACCGCTTTGATAGCTGTTGTGGAGAAAGATGAAAGGTCATTGACTTGTAAAATCAACTTTGTCACTTTCTCTATAGATGCCAGTAAATTAGCTGAGTATTTCCAATGTTTCTACTTTGCTTCAGCTTTCCAACTTCCACATTATGCTGCTTTCATATTAACTATCAGATCACAAGCAACAAGGTCCTGAATTGACTGGTTTGGCATGTTTGGGAACACAGGGGGCAGCATGGTGGCTCAGTAGTTAGCACTGTTGCCTCACAGCACCAGGGACCCAGGTTCAATTCCAGCCTCAGGCAACTGTCTGCATGGAGTTTGCACATTCTCCCCATGTCTGTGTGGGGGTGCTCCAGTTTCCTCCCACAGTCCAAAGATGTGCAGGCTAGGTGGATTGGCCATGCTAAAATTGCCCATAGTGTTCTGGGATGTGTAGATTAGGTGGGTTATACAGGTACAGGTCTTGGGTTCAATGCTCCTAGGGTCAGTGTGGACTTGTTGGGCCAAAGGGCCTGTTTCCACACTGTAGGGATTCTATGATTCTATTTTTTGGACTTTTCAGTTCCTACATATTAATCAATGTTTAGCTGTAACTTGCTGAAACATTTATCAGTCTACAACATACTAAGGTTAGCGATGAATAAGTGAGCTTGTGGATTGTACAGCTAATGTGGGACCTTATGGTAGATCATGGCTGAGAATAGGTGCCATCTGTCAAGTTGAGAGGGAGTGTTGAGAAGTGGATGAGATACGACTTTTAAAATTAACCTGAAAATGTCAATTATAGTGTAAGCAGTACTATCTGAACATCCCCTCTCCACAGAAATGTTGGCAGAAGGTCAACAATGCACTCATCTAATTTTGGAAACAATGACCCGCTAAGGTTGGGGACTCTCTGAAAATTCACCAAGGTGACTGATGGAGGTGACCAAAGCTCTCAAATCCATCTGAGTTATGTCACAGCCAGGTAACAGAACAGAAAGAAGTACAATGACCTGATCTTTGTAAGTAGCGTAAACATTCTCAGAGGTTCATTTCAGAACTCAGGGTTTTATTAGTATTAATAAGCTAGATGGTCTCGATCATTCTGCAATTGTTCTTGTAAAAATAATTTTTGATACAAAAGAAATGACTTTTGAAATCTCCTGCTTGTAGCTACTCCTACCAGGAGATCTGTTTTCATGGCTTGCCAAGCTCCTGTGTCCTGCACCATCCTCATTTATCCATTGTAACTCATCTGGATCCACTCTGCAGCACCCATCATGTCTTAGTCCATTTCTTTTCAAATTGCAATCTGACTCTAATTAAACTTTCACCTTTACTCACATTGGACTCATTCATTGCTACAATACACGCTGATTCATTTTCTCATATTTTTCTCTTTTGTATCACTTTCTAATTTAGCACCTCAGTTAGATTAAGCCCTTCCTCTGTTTAAATCAAAGGAGTTCAACCTGTTTGTTTTTAATTTAACCCTTTAAACTCCTGTATCATTTTGGTGAATCTGTTCTGCACTCCTTGCATGGTCACTATGTTGTGGTACTATGAGGCTTGTTGTTATGTTATGGGATTAGTACAAATGAGACCTAGATTAATAAATAGAAAAGGAAAACTCAAATCTTATCATGGCATTTTAAGACTTTGAATTTAGTTCTAAAAAATTCTGAAAATACAAAGCTGATATCAGTAAAAGTTATCATCTGTCGGATGTTGTAAATTTCCAATTAGTTCACAAATTCCTTTAAGGGAATGAGACCTGCACTTTTTACCTAATCTGAACAATAAGTGAGTCCTTCCCCACACCAACATGGTTGACCCTTTGAAGTCACTAAGCAAACCATTACATTACATCACACTGGTGCCTATTATTATCTATTTTATAGTTTGTTTTTTTTATTTTTTAACACCTCTACCACTTTGCTAGATTTCCACTTTTCCTTGCATGTCTGTTAACCTTTACGTTTATCTTGATCCTGTGTCGTACTTCATAGCTAAGATAGTTACTTCACTGCTAAAGTGAACTATTGATTTTCAGGTGCATCTACTGGTTTTGTATTACATTGTATTCCTTGAATATGTTCCATTATTTGTAAATTCACCCATTAACAGTTCAGTCCAGTTGACTGCAGTAAATTTACTTCTTATCCCTTCTACATTTGCCTTACTTGTATTTAATAATTTGCTCTACTATCTCCATCTGAAACCTAATATCAAATTCAAGGGAAAAAGCTGGTGTTCATTCCTGAGGTCACAGAGAAGGTGTGCGACTTACTTACCCTGGTGCTGGACCTTACATCACTAGAAGAACTCAATTGCCATTATCTGCGAAAGTCACCACAATCCTCAATTTCTATGCTTACAAGACTTCTCGGGTAAAGGTAGGTGACATAGCAGCATGAGCTAGTTGATAGGCCACTGATATATCCAGCAGGTGAGCGATGTATTATTCACACAAACTGCATGGTCCATAACGCCTCAATGGGCATTGTACATTAACATGAGATGGCAATAAATCTTGACCAGGATTTCACAGGTGCAAGGAGCAGTCAACTGCATCCATCCATGCCTTTGTCAAGAACACAATCAACTTTCTGAACAGCAAAGTGGATTTAATGATATCAAGCACATCTTCATGCTGCCAACACATGCTATCCAACGAGCTGTAACAGAATAGTTGCTGTGCAGCTGAATGTCCAGGCCATACCTTTGTCTACCAGTTCATTCTCCTTTAGTCTTCTATTATCTTGCTTCTGTTTGGAGAAAGGCCATCAAATTAAAATGCTATCTCTGCTTCTATCTTCACAGGTACTGTCTGATGTGGCAAGTTTTTAGCATTTTCTGTTTTTATTTATCATTTTGTTTTCTTCTTGATCTTTAGGAAGCCAATATTGAGATCTATTTCGTTCCCTCAGCATAACTTTAACACGAATTGGTTGTGATAATGGAAATCACCATAAAATCAGCAAGAATTAACAATATAAAATTAGCTGCATATTCTGTCTGTATATTACTGCCCTTACATGTTACATTTTTATTTCAGAATATTTTGATGTTTTACCATCCACAGTTATACAATTGTTTAATCCCCCTAAAGTTCCATTAATTGTCAGATCACCTTTCCAGCTTTTTTCAAATACGTAATCATCTTCATATGGAGTTATGTAGCTGCTTAAAATCTTAAAAAAAAAGATGGGTTCTCCTAAATCCCAAACACACTTCAATCAACAGCAAAGAAATCCCCAGAAAACCCATACCCCTCTTGAAGTCATGTAGATTTTCCCTCACTCTTGCATCCAAGTCTATTTGCCAGATACGAAAAACTTCAGCAAAGACGTCCTCAAAATGATTGACTTCATCAGAATTAAAACTGAACTCAATAATTTGACATTGGAGAATATACAGTTCTTCATCCCTCCATTGTATAATAGAATTTTTAAAGTTGCTTTCAAAAGCAGTTTTCCAATGCTATTCTGACTAAAAGGATAAGATAAATAATAGTCATAACTGGAAAACTATCAAGAGAAATAGAAGGAGTAAGAAATTTGGAGCAGATTGCTTATTGAAGGTGAATCAAGAGAGTCAAAGGCTGCCTGCACATATTGGTGTATAGTTCCCGCTGAGATATCTGAAAGTGATTCTTGGGCCTTCAGTCTGCCATTCAAGTAGCCCTTGGAACGGACATTATACCACAGGGTTTGATAAGTGGCAACAGTAACAACATGTTACATTCCTTGCTGGCTGTGAGGATGTGTATAAAATGAAGTTGCATAGAAACTAAGATTATCCATTTCTTCAGTTGAACCCAGAGCTCTACCAGAGCATTTCCAACCTGCCACCTGGAACCCTCCAAAAATTCAGCAATAAGACTTTGTGTACTATTTACCTAACTAACCAGGAAAAATTGGTATGATTAAAATCTTTTCTAGTACCTGACCAGCTATAAAACTGCCAAACCCCTAAATCACACACTGACACCTACCCATCATAAACATCCCAAATCACCACAGGCACCTGACCACTCCAAAGGATACCTGATCCTACTCCTAGACACCTGGCTCCAGGTACAACTGCCAGCTGCCTCCAACTCCTGATCATCAAACCTGCACAGATACAAATTTACCCCCTATACCTTACCCCACAATGGACACTTGATTAACCTCAGTCTCTACCTCAGACACCAAACAGGACACCACCTGACCAATCCTACCCTCTGACACCTAACACCTACATTCCCTCACCCTTGTTCCTGTTGCCCTACATGCTTATCCATCTGCCTACCCATTCACTCACTCATCAATCAACCTGCACACCTTCCATCCTAGACTTCAGCCACCCACCTGCAACACTACCCCTCACTCATGTGGCACCCTAACTCCTGACCCATATATCTGCCACCCTACCCACTCACCTGGCATCGTAACATCTCACCCACTTGCCTAGCACCCTACTCCCTCACCTAGATGGACACCTGGCACTCTACCATTTCACACACTTTGTACTCTACCCCTTTACCTACATGTCATCCTTCCCCCTTACCTACCCAGCAGCTACTCTAACCCTCTCATTATGGAACTTACCTTCTCTTACCTTCTCAAAGTGGCTTTGGGACTTTTAAACACTTCACCTTTTGTAATAAGACAGCTATTACCATAAAAAGGAGATGTGGTTTCTTTGACAATTCTTTGATGCTACCTGCATGGCTTGCTGGTCTGTATTGGATGTCTATATAGAAAAGTTATGGAAAAGAAAGTGAGTAACTTTTGTCTGTTCTCCATCAGGAGTAGGATTTCCAAACCTAGTTCAGATGATTCAAACCGTTAATGTTTTATTTAAGAAACGTTTTACTGTGGCTTCATCTTGTCACAAGGCTGCATTGATCACATCACATTTCATCACTACATGTGATCATTCTTTTTATGCATTCAAATTAATTCATAGAATCATAGAGATGTACAGCACGGAAACAGACCCTTCAGTCTAACTCGTCCATGCCGACCAGACATCCTAAGTAAATCTTGTACCATTTGCCAGCATTTGGCTCATATCCCTCTAAACCCTTCTTATTTATATACCCATCCAGATGCCTTTTAAATGTTGTAATTGTACAGCATCCACCACTTCCTCTGGAACTTCATTCCATACAAACACCACCCTCTGCATGAAAAAGTTGCCCCTTAGGTACCTTTTAAATCTTTTCCCTCTTACCTTAAACCTATGCCCTCTAGTGTTGGACTGCCCCACCTCAAGGAAAATACCTTGTCAATTTATCCTGTCTATGCCCCTCATGATTTTATAAACCTTTATAAGGTCACCCCTCAGCCTCTGACTCTCCAGGGAAAATAGCCCCAGCCTATTCAGCCTGAATTAATGGAATGAAGATTGGGCAATCCTGCAGTCCACCCACAATGCTAGCTTTAACAGGTGGCACGTTGAAAAGCAACTTTTCTTTCCCCAAAGAAATATAATTTATCTTTATATTTTTCAGAAACTTGGATGCAAATCTTTACTTATACTGCTTTATTGAAAGTTAACAATGATCTCTTTGATTGCAGATATTGTCTTAATCTGTTACACTCTGTCAAAGAAAGGCACAGAAATGTTAAAAAAGAACATTTGAAAACTTTATATTATCTACCATTTACTTTCTGATGCCACACCCAAATGCGGGTGCAGAAGCGTATTAAAGAAACAAAGAGGGATTATGAGAACAAACTGGTGGCCAATATAAAGATGAATCCTGAAGTCTTCTGTAAGCACTTCAATAGTAAAATTGTGGTAAAAAGTCAAGTAGGGACAATTAAAGACCAAGCATAATATTTAAAACATGGAGGCAAGAGGCATGGCTGAAGTGTTAAAGCTAAGAAGGGATTTGGTGGAGATATAAAAGGGGTCTGGATTGAGTAGATAGTGACTCATAAAAGGATCAAGAATGTGAAGACATAGATTTAAAATGATTTTCAAATTTTGCAAATGTGATGTGAAAATAGCTTTTTACAATGATTTGGTCTGGAATGAAATGCCTATGGTGGAGATGGGTTTAAAAGAGGCATTCAAGAGGGTATAGGATGATTATTTGAATAGAAACAATGTGCAAAGTAATGGAGAAAAGGTAGGCAAATGGCACTAAGTTACAACACTCATTGGAGTGGAGACACATTGGATTGAAGGGCCTCTTTCTGCTCCATAACAGTTTGTGACTCTGTGAAATAGTAGAACTTGAAAATGACACACTGCTCTAGTTAATCTTGTATACCTGAAAATGGAACTGTAGTCGGGTATATATGTTTAATCAATGATGGTGAAAATAAGACAAAAGGAGATGAAGAGAAGCATATTCCCCAGCTGGTATCTGACAATGCTGCAGGAGAGTTTGTGAATGAAGGTCTTTCATAGCTTAGCACTCTGTAACACAGCAACAAACAGAGAAAATGCTGAAGAAACTCAGCAGATCTGGCAGCATCTGTGGTATCTCATTTATGACTAGGTTAAATACATTAATATCTGAAGTGATTGGAACCAGGTGGACTTCATTCACTTTGAGGTCCTTGATTGGGATCCTTAACCTGGGCTAATCAGGACAACCCTGGCTGACCAATATAACCAGCAGATTTAGAATCTCCTCCGTTCAGGGAATTGACTCCGAACTGGTTTGCCACAGCCGGTGTACTGTGCACAGGCAAATAAAGGGTGACTTGGTGATGGAATACTGGCCTCTGTGCAGTTATTTAAATATCAAATCAATTTCATGCAATTGATTCATACACAGTGATTATTTATAACATAATGTTATTGTATGGCACACATTAGTTGTCATTGAAATATTTTATTGTGTCTTATTACCTCTAATAATAACCTTCACAACTTTTATTCCCAGCTTGAGCACATAGAATTAGGAAAGATCCCAGCCCCCTGAACCCGATTTTTAAAAATGATTGCCCGCAATTTGATTTCCAGTTTAGTGGTGCAGATAGCTAAGAGAATCAGGCTCAGCAACCTGGGAAGACGCTAAGACCATTCCTCCTGTCCTCAATTCCCCACTATATCAACCTATGCCCTAAACCCACCCCATGGCACCCCCTCAAATCTTTCTCAAATCATACACAATACACTGATAACTGACCTGCTCTTAACTGGTATAATCTCCACATGCCCTGGTTCCAGACACCAGACACTCTGCAATCCCAATTCTCTAGAGCCAGCTGGCTAGTTAAATTCCCAGCTGCCTCTGGGAAACATGCATCTATGACCCACCTTCCAAAGCTGCCCTTCAGAAATGAGAGAGGACAGCTTTGGCGACAGAACTTGCTATTCTGGACAAATTTCAGCACTTATACCACTGTGCTGTTCCCTGTCCTGGCAAATATTGGAGCCAATATCTTATTTTATTTAGTGAGGTGAACACCACAGACAAAGCACTAAGAAAGCTGCTATTAGCTCAGACGGAATTTAACAAGTTGGGCATGTTTTATATGAATAATGTTTAATTGGAATAAAATGGCTCATACCTTGCAGATGGTTAAACAGTAGTAAATACTTTAATTTACAAATTCTGGTATGTCCTATCTTAGAATGCCGTTGTGTTGTGCTATGCAACCATGTAATCATAAATCACCGAAGGAAATAATTTGGCCCATCATGTCCATGCCACGTCTGAGAGTATTATCTAATTGTTTCCAAAAACTCTTGGTCTTTCCTTTTGGTTTTAGAAGTATTTCCAATTCAAGTTTATATTGAAAGTCTTTTGAAAGTCAATCTTGAATCTGCTTTAACCAATCTTTCAGTATTCCAGATCATAATACCTCACTAATTAAATAAATTTGCTCTAAGTCATTTCAGCATGAAGGTATTCAATGAGCCCAAGACATAATAAAGTCCACCTTTGCAAGCTCAATGTTTTGTTTAAATTCAATCATGGGTTGTGGACATCACTGGCTGGGCCAGCATTTATTGCCCATTTGAAGTTGACTTTGATAAAGTGGTAATGAGCTGCCTTCTTGAATTGCTGCAGTCTATTATTCCGTTTTGGGACTTCTTAGCAACTGGCTGGCTTGCTAGGCCATTTCAGAGGACAGTTAAGGGTTAATCACATTGCTATGGGTCTGGAGTCACATGTAGGCCAAACCCGGTAAAGATTATAGCTTTCCTTCTCTAAAGGACAGTGGTGAACCAGATGAAACTCTCCTGACAATCAACAATGGTGTCATGGTCACGATTAGACTTTTAATTCCAGACATTTATTGAATTCAAATTTACCATGTAGTGGGATTAATACCCCACTTTGCATTATTAATCCAGCAACAATACCATTAGACCACCTTCTTTCTTAACTGAATCATTTAAATTTGATGAGTTGTAGGGCATTAATTACTATTTGAAGAGTTCATTACAAAATATTACATTACATGTGTGATGCAAAAAACTGGCAGTTTTAGTAACTATATCTGATGAATAGAATAAAATTGAAGTGAAGACAGAAGAAACAATAATGGTTAGATGCCACTAAGCTTTTACTTTAATATGCTGTACACTGTATGAGGATATAGAGATTTAAAAAAACAATGAAAAGGAAAGAAAAAATTCCCCAAGGGTAGATTACAAAATGAGTTAGAATACCCACAATTTTTAAAGTGCGATATGAAATCACAGAATATATAAATAAAAGGATTGTGCCATTTTTTCAGATTTCTTCAAAGAATACTATTTAAGATTTAACCAGGAGCCACCAATACTTCAAGTTTCATGTTCAGTGACCCTTCTTTAGAATACAAGATTATGAATTTACCCTGCAGTTCAATTCAATCTGAGCTCACTTCCCTTTGGAAGTAGCTGCAATCCCAGCAGTGGTCATTGCTCTCATGGAGCTGGTGGGACAAAAGAGCTACCAGCTATTTGATTGGCCAATAGCTCTCTAATAGGGGTGGAAGGCTCACCTCAAGCCAGTTAAATGGCAGTGGGTCAAGTGGCTAAGCTGGACCAGGCTCACCTCTGACCTCGATGACAGGAGGGTATGACTGCCCGTCTGTGTCGGATCCAGGCTGTGGTTTAGAAAGCGCACTGGTACCACCCAGTGTTTGTGATCTGAAACTGCAATCCAGAAACTCTTCATTTTTCCAGCTATTAAGAGATTTTAGCTACAGGAGCTGCTTCATATTCTACTGTATCACTGATTTATTATTGTAATGGTTACAGGCTAATGAACCAAAACTCCTGCTCAACTTCTAGAAAAGACACACATCTGTATGAACACGGTTTCAGAGATAGTAGGAACTGCAGATGCTGGAGAATCTGAGTTAACAAGGTGCAGAGCTGGATGAACACAGCAGGCCAAGCAGCATCAGAGGAGCAGGAA
>NC_063349.1:24110983-24154085 GCF_021869965.1 Rhincodon typus | reverse complement strand
TCCTCTGATGCTGCTTGGCCTGCTGTGTTCATCCAGCTGTACACCTTGTTATCCCATGTATGAACGCAGTATCAGCTGCTCAATATGACAGTCATTCGAGAGGTGCCCCTGTGGAAAGACTTATTAAGCCAACAGTTGAGTAAATTTTCTTTTCTTATCCTGATGGAAGTCATGACAAAATCTTTAAAGGTAACCAACCATACCTCAGACTGACATACTTTGACACTCCCAGATCTGTGCTGTGACAGTCTTCTACCTTCATACTCTGGAATTTGGTTTGTAACTCACATGGGTAAAAGGCTCAATGTTTTCATTCCAAGTCCATTTCATCCAGCAGGTGCCATACCACTTAATGCCTCTGTGGCCCCTTGAACACTGGGCCCTTCAGGATAAAGCTATTTGGAAAAGCTCAAGTAAAGACATAGTCCACATCAAATTATGAAGCTTTTTAGATGGCACTCATTTTACCATGACTGATTTGATTCTGATGAGAGATTTTAAGTTTTTGAAAAATGAAGGTGTTTGAAATTTTCAAGCAAATCCTTTTTAAGACACAAATAACTGAGGTTTTTCCCAGAAAGTAAATGATGCTTCCTGGTTTAAAAATACCATCCCTGAAAAATGGTATTTGTATTTTTGGCTGGATACTATGAAAGGAAACACAAGGTAAAAGATTTTAATGGGACAAACTTGCAACTATTACCATGGTATTGGACTTCACATCAACCAGCAGAGGTTCAAAAACAACTAGACACATTGAGTGGTAGTAAATAGCAGTGAAACTCAGACAGTTCTGAGGAAAGGTCATTCGACCTGAAATGTTAACTCTGATTTCTCTCTGCAGATGCTGCCAGACCTGCTGAACTTTTCCAACAATTTCAATTTTCCCAGCAGTGGAACTGAACTTCTCTGTACACTGCACATAGATGAAAAAGTCAGAGAAACTTCACAGAACTGCTCAGGAGGAGCGAGAATGAGCAATAGATAATAATTCTTTTCTCCAATGTTCTTTTCTTTTATGTGCTTTTTATTGTGTGGTTTTATGCTACATACTGATCGATGAGAAGGTAAAGACAAGGACTGTCTTCAGGTTTAGACTTCAACGTGTCACCAGTGTATTATACATTAACAATAAGTACTGCTGTATGTGGCCATCATAGATATGCCTTCAGCTCTGAATTAAAGTTACATTGTTAAGGGCTAATCTAAGTTCTACCTATGTTCCTATCCATGTGTTCCCTGCATTTCTTCCACAGGATATCTCTCTGGTGTTCCTTCCAGTGCAGAGTTCTGCTAGCATGTTTGAACCCCACCCATACTGTTCTTTGTGCTCAATGATGTGCAGCTCAGATACATCACCGCAAGATTGCTTTGGGATGCTGAAGCACTTGCATCACAATGTGTACTTTAATACATTCTGTTCCCTACGTTTTCTCCTGTCTTTGCATGGGAAAGTGTCTTGCTTTCATTCTGCTGACCCTTTTCTAAGCACAGTTCATTCTCACTGCGCAAGTATATCCGTCTTCAACCACATTCAAACTGTTTCATTTCACCGGCCCTCTTTTGACTTGGGCTCGTTAATTGTCATTTCTCAAGATGTCCTAATCCTTATCATTGTTTCAATTCTAACAAATGAAAATTGAAAACAACATCAGAAAATGAGAGGACTAGAATATTATGGTAAATGGTGGGTATAACTTCTGGGATTTGGAAAATGGGGAACCAGGATCATCTCCTTAGGGGTTTCCATTGACCATTAACTGAATGTAATATAAATACTGTGGCTACAAGAGCAAGTAAAAGACTGGAAATTCTGTGGAAAACAACTCACATCCAGTATCCCTAAAGCCTTTCTGTGATCTACAAGGCACCATCTGGAGTGCAATGGAATGCTCTCCACTTGTCAGGATAAATACAACTCCAGGAACAGTCACGAAGCTTAACACCATCCTGGACAAAACAGTACATACAGCACCCCATCTATTACCTCCACCATCAGCATTCAGTGTCAACATAATACACAGCAGCATCTCACCAAGCTCCATCAACAGCATTTTCCAAATACATGACCTCTATCACTTGAAAACCAAGGGAAGCAAATGCATAGGATTAACACCTATTGTAAGAACCTTCTAATCCACACACCATCCTGATTTGAAATTTGTTATGTTACGCAGCATACAGTTTCAATCAAAACCCAAACTGGCATTGAGTTTCATGTTATAAAGCAACATCCCCTGGAAAGTTAAGCATCATACTGATTGGTGTAGCTCCATTATTTGGGCTTTGAAGAAAAACAGCATTATACATATATGTTTAGATCCAAGGTAACTGAATAAGAAACTAAAAATTGCCCACAGAAGATTCCTACCCTGAAATAGCTTAACGTTAAGTTCTCAGCAGCCAGGCATTTTTCCAATTTTTTTTATTACCAAGAACAGTTAATAGTTCATGCAACTTTCCCCAAAGTCACAGAAACTGACCACTTCCAGGACATGCCTTGGCAGATATTGTTACCTAAGATTACCATTTGGGTTATCTGTCATCCAGGATATATTCAAATAACATATAGATTGTACCAAGTTGTCTCTGTACCACAGTTGGAATTGCAATTCTCAGAAGAGCTAAATAACAGCATGGCACACACCTACATCAGATCATGACAAAGGCCAAGAAACATGGTCAGTTTTAAATGGAAACAAATGTCAAATTAACATGAGCTAATCATATTCTTTAGTTCAAGGAACTTGGCAACCAGTATTGGTTCTGATTGTATCAAAATAGAAGATGCAAAGAAGATTCCTACATTGCAAGGCAACAATGATTTGCAAAGGTGTTTCTCTAACATTTTATTACCATATCTTCTGAATTCTGTGACCAAAGTATCATGTTCATACAATCTTCTCCACAAAAACAGACTACAAATATGGCAGGAAGATCACCAGCATATGTTTTCAATTACTCAAAAATGCTGTGTCAGCCATTGAGTGTATTCTTCTCTATTTTGATTCCTTCCAGATGATCACATTGACATTAACGTTCCCAGAAAGGCTTTGGACCATGCCTATTACAGTTAATTATACAGTTAATAATTATGTTCAGTTCTACAGTTCTAAATTTCAGCATTGAGAAAGAGCCTCTTGATCTAGCTTTTGGGATGCAACGGAGTCAAACGTCTCTGTTTAAAAAGCATTTTATTGTTCTTACCAATCACAGACTGTTAGAAATGACCTGGATAAAACATTTCACAAAGGTACTTCTGTAACCATAACGGCTACTTATGAAGATCCAATACAGAATTACAATAAAATCCAGGTTTGTAAATAATCATTCTGATTCCCTTAGCTCACTTTTAAACACCACGGAGAACGAAGACATTTTGTTCAGCCTACAAGTGGATATTATTGAATCTGAACTAGAAGACAGTCATAATAACCATCTCATACATATCGGTCATAACAATGCAGAGCAGATCCAGCAGCAACAGTTCAAAAGGTTCATCATTAGCATGTGGCCTCAACACATCCAACAGCCCAATGCAAGTAAGTTCTTTCTAGTCATTCGGAGATAAACTAAGTCTCCAAAAAATGTAATCTTCAAAGGTAATTCTACTACAACATAGCCTTGACCAAACACATGTAGGTCATGTGGACATTAAAAAAGTACTGAGTGATTAATGCATGAATTCATGTATTGACTTTGCATTAAAGGGACATCAATTAACTAATCAAGTTGCATGGAATACGTTAATTCTATCAACCTCAAGACTCAAAAATTCCTTTCCTTACATACAAGATTTCTCCTGAGCCATGGTGCAAGTTCACAAATGAGATTTCCCATGTCCAAGGACATGATTACATTCTGATGAGTCACTATTTCAGTAAATCGCCTTTTAATGCAATATGTCAAAGGTACCACTAGTGCAATGTTTGTTGACACATTGATCACCATGTTCAGTATGTTTGGTGTGCCTCAAGAAATTGTGTCCATCGACACTCCATTGTACTCATGCACCCAATTGAGAAATGCAGGAAATAGGGTATTCAACTTAGTACCTATTGTCCTTATTAGCCTCACTCAAATAATTTCAAAGTGTGCACTATTCATACTGTGAAATCTATGACCATAATATGAAGTGACTTGTTAAGACTTTCAGATAGCTGTTAAATCTATATGCTACTCTTTTAAGCAACAGTTTACCCTCAACAACAGCTGTCCTGTCTGGAAGAAGGATCCACACAGTTCTCCCCTCCCAGAATCTCACCAGCCATGCATGCGCATGACACATTGTAGAAAGGAAAGGAGAACATGGTACAAGACCATGGTCAACAAGCATGCATACAATTATCTCAACATGAATCAGGACAAAGCATATGAGTTTGAGGTTTTCATATGATCACCTGGGTTTGTGGAAATATACTATGCCACTCTGTCCAGCCTAGGACACATGCTGGTATAATGAGGAATGGTCAAGTCCAGCAAAAAAACTGATGTCATATTCTATTTGCATACCATCAGTCACCCATCAGATAACAACTCAGATACGGAAGGTATTGTGCCAGAAAACAATGCACATCTATAAAAAAAGAGATATATGTCCTTCCACAACAACAGATAGCACACCAAACAGTGAAGATACAACATCAAGTTGTGATAAATGTATAAGGACTAGATCTGGTTGTGTTATACATCCATCAAGATGTTATCCATATGTAAAGAATAATATATTTATGTACATCATTGTACATGTTATCATGAAAAAGGGTTTCAGTTCTTTAAAGGGAAAAGTAGGGTCATTGTATTATGACATAGATTCTAGACCAGACAGCCCCATGTGAGAGTGTGTGTGTGTGGGGGCATGTTTGGGGGCGTGTGTGTGTAAGTGAGTGTGTGTGGATGTATGCGTGTGTGTGAGTGCGTGTCTGAGAGTGTATAGTGTGATGGGATCAGCTATAGTGCAACATGAACTCAAGAGCCCAGATGAGGCCGTCCTCATGGATACCAAACTTTGCTATCAGCCTCTGCTCGGCGACTCTTGTGTTGCTGTGTATCCCAAAGTCCACCTTGGAGGACATTTACCCGAAAATCCGAGGCCGAATGTCCTTCACCGCTGAAGTGTTCCCCCACTGGGAGGGAACATCCTTCTCTGGTAATTGTTGCACGGTGTCCATTCATCCATTTTCATAAGATCTGTATGGTTTCACCAACATACCATGTCTTGGGGCATCCTTGCCTGCAGCGTCTGAGATAGACAACATTGGCTGAGTCACATGAGTATCTGCCGTTTATGTGGTGGGTGGAGTTCCCACGTGTGATGGTAGTGTCTGTGTCGATGATCTGACATGTCTTGCAGAGACTGCCATGACAGGGTTGTGTGGTGTTGTGGTCAATGTTGCCTGAAGGCTGGGTAATTTGTTACGAACAATTGTCTGTTTAAGGTTTACGGTTGTTTGAAGGTGAGAAGTGGAGACATGGGGAAGATCTTGGAGAGATGCTCATCGTCATTGATAATATGTTGAGGGCTGCAAAGAACATTATCCTGTGTTGGCCTTCTGAGGAGGTCATTATGATTTTTCACTGTGGCACGTTGGACCTGGTGATTGATGAGTTGAGCATTGTCTTTTGTTCCTTTGAGGGCATCCTTCAACACCTTCAGGTGTCTGTCTCATTCCTCCTCATCCGAACAGATCCTGAGTATGCGTAGGGCTTGTCCATAGGGGATGGCTGTTTTAATACATTTAGGATGGAAGCTAGAGAAATGCAGCATTGTGAGGTTATCCATGGGCTTGCGATAGAGTGAGGTACAGAGGTCTCCGTCCTTGATGGAGAAGCGTGTGTCCAAGAATGAGACTGATTCTAAACAGAAGTCCATGGTAAGTCTGATGCTAGAGTGAAATTTATTGATATCTCTATGTAGTTGTTTCAGTGATTCCTCACCATAAGTCCAAAGGAAGAAAATGTTGTCAATGTATCTGAAGTATAGTGTTTTTCAGAGGTCCTGTGCAGCAAAGAAGTCTTGTTTGAACCTGTGCATGAAAATGTTGGCATATGGGGGAGAAAACCTAGTTCCCATGGCTGTTTTGTGTGTCTGGATGAAGAACTGGTTTTCGAAGGTGAAAACGTTGCAGTTGAAGATGAAGCGGATGAGCTGTAGGATGGCATCTGGAAATTGGCAGTCAGTGATATTGAGTACTGAGGCTGTTGTGGCGATGCCGTCATCATGGGTGATGCTGGTGTAGAGTGCTAAAACATCCATTGTGACGAGGAATGTTCCTGGTTCAACGGTCCATGAGTGCTGAGTTTCTGTAAGAAATCTGCGGTGTTACAACAGAAGCTGGGGGTTCCCTGTACAATGGGTTTGAAGATGTCCTTGACATTCTTGTTGTTAATTAAGGATAGGCACTAGTGATGCCCAATCCTAACAAGTGAATAAGCAAGTGGATAATATCTTGAGACTGTTTCCAAAAATAGCTATATTACATCCTATCTACAAAACTGGCACACAATCTCTGCAATAATGCTGGAAACAGCTGAATGATCGTTCTAACTTTTTTGCTGTAATTTTTCCCCTTATGTATCATTACAGAAGCTTCCAGATTAATCGCTACTGAATTTCATGTGGCACCAGATGCTGAAGAAGAAGAAGCAAAACTACTTCTGCTTCATTATGTTGAGGTTACCCATTAACGCAGCTCAGGCATATCTCGCCTGGAAATGTTAGAATGGAAGGTAGAGTTGGCAGCGCAGATAACAAGTCATTGAACATAGGTGGACAAGAGCAAGGCAACGTGTTTTAAAAAACGTGTCATTAGGAACTGATTCTGTTGAATGACCTGATCCGCTTTCTTTCTTTTGTGCCTTACAACTAAGCATTCTTTGTTTGCAGTGGAGACATAAATGAACCTTAATTTCTCCAAGAGCTGTCTCAAAACAAATCAACCATGTTAAGAAAGCTAAAACTCAAAGACATTAGTTTCAAAACACGCTACTTATCTGATCAATAGCGATAACATTGTTTATGTAAAGCAAAGACAACGCCTGGAAAGCTCTAAAGCTTCAATATAATTTGAATCTTCTCATGGCCTTGTGAAACATCATCATTTCTATTGTGGGAGCATAGACTAGTTGCAAATTGCTGACATGCACAATAGTAGTGCACAGTTGATGAATAGCCTACTCTTAGGATTTTCAATTGTTGCCTCAGTCCTGGTGATATACAAATGCAATGCACATATATCAAACAAAATTACATTTCGGCACAGACTTAATGGGCTAAATTGCTCATGGTTAAACAGGAAGCTATTTTGGGAAGACTAATTAAAACAGACATGATAAAAGGTGTCAGCAGGCAATTAGGTGAATATTGGAAGAGGATAGAGATTTCACAATATTGTAAGAAGGTAGAAAGTGGGAATAATCTTTTAAAAGCAATTTCCTTTTTGGTCTCTATCCTTTTCCAAAAATTCATGTGTTTGCGATATTTTCATGTCCAAAGAGGCTGTGCCATAAAAAACTGCTTATTGGCCTTGTTTTATTGTACCTTTTATTCTCCCCTTTCTTCTATCACTGTCTATTGAATGTTAAGCCCTCCACAATGTCTTAGATGTAACATCCAAAATCGCTTCATTTGTCTAAATGTGATCTCTCATCATTTTACAGCACTTGGTATGCACAGGCCACAGCACATTTGAATTCTACCATTATCTTTGCAGCTATTTACCTATGTTGGCAACTGCTTGTGAATCTGATTTTAAACACACTCAGGTGAAAATATGTTGATCACTGACACTGGTCATGAAATCAAAAATGTGCTAACATCATGGTTAATTATTATTTTCCTTTGTTTCATGTTGTGCTTCTCAATGGCTTCCATGACAAATAGAAACAGTTTGTTCTGGGATTCTGGTCACATAGTGTTTCAAGCTATTAAATAGTTAACTAGCTACTGATGCCTAAAACGGGGACAGACATCATAATCAGAGTGAATTTAAAAGCATTTGTTAGACTATGCTGCCCTTTTGTTTTAGGTCTTGTTCCCAGCTTCATGTTACCAGAGACAAAGCTTTCAAATTGATCCCATTAAAAATGCAATGATTAATGATCTGATTAAAAATTTGGGAACCATTGT
This sequence comes from Rhincodon typus, assembly GCF_021869965.1. Classification (NCBI taxonomy): domain Eukaryota; kingdom Metazoa; phylum Chordata; class Chondrichthyes; order Orectolobiformes; family Rhincodontidae; genus Rhincodon; species Rhincodon typus. Next base: position 24,145,957 of record NC_063349.1, on the reverse strand, counting down.
GAGTTTTTGCATTACTGAATTTGCATTATAGTGTTACTTTGTGGAATCTCCAAATGCCCCGCCTCCTGTTTCTGTCAGTTCCAATAAGAAGCAAATCCTGGCTTGCAATAGTTTGACATCAGTGTGAATCTACCAATTGTATCAGATTTCTGTTGTTCCAAATATGCTGAAGAAACTGGTGTATATATAATTACCAATGTAAACTGTCACACTCTGCAATTGGAAGAAAGATATAGGATGTGATTTGAAATTCTCTCCCTCTACATTGATTAAATTTTAAATTATATTCATGTTAAGTGTTTTTCTTTCAGGCTACAAGAAAAGAGCTTCATAATATAAACATGACATTGTGGATTATTTTCCTGATCAGCACAAGGCTTGTCATCGATATTACAGGTAATTTAGTGACACGTCCAGGATATTTTCTCCATTGTTGACTATTAATGAAAAATAATATGTACTTAGAAGCAAGTAATAGGAAATGCTAATAGACCATTTTGATCCTTTGAACCATTACATTAAGTCGTCTATTTGTATCCCAAAACCATTTTATGGAAAATGATCAACCAAAATGGGTAACTATGAGAAAATTGTGCAGGCATAGGAGAAGGGTGGGGGACTATGACAAAATGGATATAAATTAAAAACTAGTTTTGAAATCTAAGGCTGTACAGTTCCTTGCAATGTGATACCAGTATTTTCAGAGTCACTAGAAAATTACCTAACATGCACAGAACAAGTGCCATAATGTCTCACATGCATGTTCACATTTTGAGATGGCATTTTCAAGTTCTTTTCATGCCCATTTCCTTTTCAATTCAGTTAGTGTTGGAGAGGTGGATGAGTGTTAGGGGTGGACAGTGGGTGGAGGTATTGGAATTTGCTATATTCTAAACAAAAAAAAAGTGAGCACCACATTCACCAATGCAGAAGCCAGTACATTGTAACTTATGTATCATAGCAGCTGCTAAATCTATGTTGGTTGCAACTAAACCACCAATCTGGAAAATCTCACTGTGGGAAGCATCCATCCCTGACAGCAATTATCTTGTAAGCAGTGGTCCGAGGTCCTGAACAATACTCCCTCCAAACTGGGTAAGTATGAGAGTATAAACAGGATCCGCACAAGCAAACTTTCAGATGTGAAATTGCATGGTGGTACATTGATCTTAAAGGTACCATTCAGTATGAGAAATTGGTGATGGTCTTCAGGCAGAAGTGAACGCTGCAAAGCAAATTAGAGACTTTTGGAAGTGACAGACTTAAGACGTCTGGTTTCTCCATTATGGTCACCTTCTATCTTACTTATTGGTCATGGCATTCTGCTGCTGGTTATTTAATTCAGTGTCCAGTTTCAAGAACTTGCTCACTGTACTTAATTGTACAGCAATTGCTTTTTGATCACCAATCAGCCAATTAATGTAAAATCCCTGGTGAGTAATTGGCTCCTACACAGTGAGGCTTCTGACCCTAATTTGGGATGGGCAGCAATGTTCAGAAGCCACAAAGGGAATCCTGCTCTAAAGTCATGTGTTTGGCCAAAAATTACACAATGCAACAATATTCAATATATTATGTAAACTACTTTTTTTTAATAATCCAGATATAATTAATATACTTCTGCAAAGAAAATTGCATGACAGAATACCAATAACAATGTTTGCACTGAGATTTGTTTGGCAGAGTAATTGCATATCTGATGAGTCAGTTTTAAATGTGCTGTGCCATAACACCTTGTAAATTTAACTTACTTGTTTAACTTATGGGTTGAGCTTTTCTACATATGTACTCACTAGCTCATGAATTTCAATCCATTCTTTTTATGGATGGGATATTGTAAGTTATCCCTTAAGAAGCATAAAACTCCAGTTATATCCGGTAGCATTGTAATGCAGAGAGTTAATATTTGCAGACAAAGTCACTTTTAGAGAAATTAAAAAGTCAATTGATCAGAGAAATTGCGAAACTCAGAAAGGCAAAAGGTTTGGTGGTTTGTACAATCTTGCAGAACCCAAGCTTGCTGGATTTCCAAAATATTACAGTTGCTGAAAGCACATTAAATTCTTGTTTGACTGGGGGTGCCACTGTAGATAAATCTTACATCAATTTCCACTATTTCTAGGAACCGTGTTAGAGGGCTTTAGCAGGATTCCTGTGAATTCTGGCCTTTTACCACATAATATGCCAAACAGGACTTTCATTTGCTGAGACCAGATGGGGTAAATTATTTTTTAGTGAAGATCTAAACCTTTGTTAAACTAAAATACTCAATCTCAAAACAGATTCTGAAGGGCTAAAGACTCCAAATGAAACTGAGATATCTTTGGTGGGAGGGATTTTTCTTAGATTCAGAAGTGCCTGACAGCAATTAAAGGTGGATTGTCTGTGGGCTATTCTATTTTCTAATATGCCAGGGCTAAAGCTTTGGACTAAGACAAACAGGAGTTCCATTCCAATGCAATTGAAAAGCAAAATAGATACCCAGGTGTTGCTGGACCATTATATTATGTTTTCAGTATCTATCTAATTTCAGACCAAATTTATAACTGCATCCAGGGTTATTTGCATTTTAATTTAGTACAATAATTATATCCTCTACAATTGGATTACTCATTCCCTTTGCCTTTCAAATCATTTAAATAACTATTTAGCTTGAGAAATATTATGGATCTTTACTAGCGATGTATTATAATTGGCTCATATTCAGGTAATTTTTTTTGGATATCTAATGTTGAAATTTCATTACTAGAAATTACTATTCAGTTCATAGCTACAAAATACATCAAAAATATATTTATCATCCATTGTGGAAAAAATGAAATGTGGTTGCTGGTATTTCAGAGTTGTAAAATGAAGGATGTAATCAACATGGCTCTTGCTGGCAAACATCAATTACAATTACAAGATTTATTTAAAGTTGCACAAACACAGAATGATCTTTGCACAGCACTGAGCAGGTCTGATTGTTTGATGTAGGAGAGAGAGTGAACTACACTGGTAGAGGCACTGTACTTCAAATGAGACCATAAAGAGAGTATCTGTTTAGCTAAATGGCTAAACAGTTAGATTCATAAATACTTTCCAGTTGGTCTCTAGTTTTCCAATGGGATGTTGGGACTGAGGAGGAGTGTGAATAAACAGTGTGAAGGTCGGCACCAAATGGCAGACTTGAATTAGCAGTGCATCTAGCAGGCATCAGGCTCTCCTTACATATCCTGGGAGGGAGGTGAGGTTAAGTCAAAGGCAGCCCCTGGAGGTACTCTACCTTAAGTAGTGGTTTTCGCTGACTTTTTCGCTTTTCACGAAAGTTTTGAACAGTCTCTGAGAGACCACTATCTTGATAAGCCATTCTCTAAGTTGTTACCTTGTTACCCAGCAAGTTGAAGCGACAAGGCCTCTGATTGCCTCCTCCTTTTCTCAGCATTAAGAGGCTCTCTATCACCTTTACTTGGACAGGGAACCATCCTCCATGGGACTTAACTTTCAAATTCATCAGTTTCCAAAGGAAGGAGTATTTGGGACCTGAAAAATGACTTTTCTCCACTTGCCTGGAGAAAGATCAGCCACCTATCTCACTGTGCTCATCACCATTGTACTTTGTTAAATATTAGATGTGCATTATATAACTTCTTTTTTTGTGACATTTCTTTCTTGTGGCAGTAGATTCCTAATTTTACACTTCTTTCATCATATTTATTCTGAATTAGCAGAACAAGAAATAGGAAATGGTTAAAGGAAAAAAAAGTAAGAGATGCAGCTACCAGGCCAATGAATGAAGAAATATTAATTATGGAATCCTGAATGATGAGTTATGAAGACCTATTAATGACTAAGAGAAATTGTTCAAAAGCTTTTTTGAATTGCTTTTGTGTTTTACCAGCAACTGAAATTTCAGAGGAAGAGTATTTTCCATTATAATCGCATTTAGTTTATGGTGGGTTTTCAGCAGAAGTGGTGGGAAATAGGATACTCAGACTTACCAATATCTCACCTCCCTCACCAAGATGAAGCATCTCCTCCACAAACTCCTTTACTGCTCATTCCTCTGTTGTGAACAAAATTGATAAAGGGGACTCAAATGACATAATAGACTTAGATTTTCAGAAGGCTTTTGACAAATTCCTCCAAAGGAAGCTTGTTAGAAAAATTTAAGCACATGGAACAGGATGTGGTGTGATGGCATAGATTAATGACAGATTAATAGCAGTCAGAAGTCTGAGAGTAGCAATAATTAGGTCATTCCCATATTGGTAAGCTGTGACTAGTGGGGTACTGCAAGGATCAGTACTTGGACCCTAGTATATCAATCATTTGACATGGAAGGGAAAAAGAGGAAGGAGAAATTAGAGTACAAGACAAAGTTAGCTAGTTATATTAAAACAGACAGTAAACATTTCTGAAGGCATTTATAAAGAAAAAAGTGTAAGTGAGCATTGGTTATCTAAAGAATAAGACTGGAGAATTTGCAATGAAAAATATATGAATTGCAGTTGAATCAAACAGAAATTTAGCATCTGTATCTGCTATGGAGGACATCCCAGAAATAGTTGCGCGTGAGGGATGTCAGGCAGAGAGAAACTTAAAAACCGTAGTATTCATGTAGAAAAGGGCACTGCAGAAATTCCTGAAAAAAGGCCCATTTTGTTAAACTTTAGCAAAATTCCCAAGAAATAGCAATGTAAAAGAGAAAACATGCAAAATCAGAACCCATGGAGTCAGATAACATATTAGCATGGATAGGGGGATGGTCAGGCAACAGAAAACAGATCCAGGAAAATATGGATTGTTTCTCGGTTGACAAAACATAACAAGTGGAGTACCACAGGAATCAGTGACCTGACAATACTTATTCTGATTTGAATGAAGGAACCAAATGTCTGATTGCAAAGTTTGCTGATGACACAATGAGAGCTAGGAAAGTAAGTTGTGAAGAAAATGTAAGGAGTCTGCAAATGAAAATATTCAGGTTAAGCAAGTGATCCAAAAATTGGCACATAGAGTAAAATGTAGTGAACTTTGACAGGAAGATTAGAAAAGCAGAATAATATTGAAGTTGAAAGAGATTTCACGGGCCTGACATACAGAGAGATCTGTATGTCCTTGCGCTTGAATCACATTAAGTTAGTATATGCAGGTGTAATAAGTGATTAGGAAGAGAAAATTAATTTATTGTTTTTTGCAAGGTAAATGGAATGTAACAGTAGAGATGTTTGGCTACAGTTGTACAACACATTGATAAGACCACATCTGCAGCACTGTGTACAGTTTTGGTCTCCTTATTTAAGAAAGGATGTGAGTGTATTAAAGGCAGTTTAGAAAAGCATTCAACTGATAACTGGATTGTCTTATGAGGAAAGATGGGACAGGCTGGAGCTGCATTGGAGTTCAGAATAATAAAAAGTGATCTTATTGAAACATTTAAGACCCTGAGAGGACTTGACAGGATGGATGCTTAAAGGTTTTATCCCTTGTGGGAGAGCTTAACAGATACAGTTTAAAAATAAAGGACTTGCATTTAAGACAGATGTGGAAAATTTTCCTTTGAGAGCCTCTTCCAGAGAAAATAGTGGGTGCAGAGTTTACAGCAGAGTTAGTTGGATTCTTGAGTAACAGGAAATCCAATCATTGTCAGAGATAGTTGAGAGTGTGGAGTTGAGGCCACAATCAGATCATCCATGATTTTATTGAATTATAGAGCAGGCCTGATGGATTAAATGGTCTATTTCTGTTCTTAATTCTTATGAACATTCATGCATATGTTTGTATGTGTAGCTCTATCAGTGATGATGTTCAAGACTGTGTTTGATAAATTTCCACATGTTAAAAACATAAAACATTATGCAGATTATGCAGGAAAATGATCCTGAATTAGAAGACCAGCCATGATCTTATTTTAAGTCAGTGAGTTTGATGGGTTGAATGGCCTACTCCTGCTCTGATTTTTTTTTTAATGTCCTGGTGGCTTATTGACTTCAAGCACAGTTGACTTTCTAATATTTCATCTTTATAAATCAAAAGACATGCCATATCTCAGATACTTTTTCTTTTACTATGAATGGCAGAATATTTCTCCTTGTTTAAGCAGATGCAAACTATTCAATTAGTACCTAACCTTTTCCTTTTGGATGCACTCTATCTCCATTGTTATATCCTTTTTGTTAGTCCCACTCACCTTCTCTTACTGCCCTTTAACTATTTATATGACTGTAGAAGGTTTTCTCCTTCTTACGATATTCCCTCTTTTTGGTAGCTGCCTGTCTCTTCTATTCCCTCTGGCCTATTTCATTTTCTTTTTCACTACAGAATACATTCAGTACTGTATTCAGTCCTGTTCTTACATCTAATTATCAACCTGACACTGCCATATGCAACTCTTTTTCTGCCTTTTCTAAATTTTTTATCTCTTTCGTCATCTAGGGAATTCTGGCTCTGCTTGCCCTATTTTTACTGCTAGTGGAATACACTTTGACTGTACCTGAAGCACCTTTCTTTAGAAGTAGCCTATTGTTACTTTACCATTTTGCCTGCCAATATGTTTACCTGGAATTTTTTTTTGACATCCTGTTAAAATTGGTCTTTCCCCAGTAGAGTATTTATTTCTGGAGCGCTCCATCTTCTTTTCCATAAATAACCTAAACATTATGAGACTATAATCACTACTTCCTAAACATTGACCTACTGACTCTTGATCTATTTGATACTTCTCATTTCCCAGAATTAGAACAAGCAATCCCTCCTTCCTCATAGGATGCTGCTTGGCCTGCTGTGTTCATCCAGCCCTGCACCTTGTTGTCTCGGATTCTCCAGCATCTGCAGTTCCTACTATCTCTGATCCCTCCTTCCTCATTGGGTTGTAAATATATCAACAAAAAAATGAAAGCATTTCAAAATGTCTTTGCCCTCTCTGTACTTTATATTAATGCTCTCCCAACCTATGTTAGAATACTTAAAGTCAACATTACTCTATACCTTTCCATCTCTCTATGATTTTGTTGACCATGTGCTCTCTATTATCTTTCGCACAATTTGGTGGCTTATAGAATACACACAGTAGTTAACATAAAGGTACCTAATGCGCACTTAAATGTACAAATATACAAATTAGGAGCAGCAGTAGGTCACTCAATGGCTGGAACCTAATCCATCATTCAATAAGATCATGAATAATCTGATTGATCCACATTTCTGCCTCCCCCAAAAAACTTTCAACACCTGCTTATCAAAAATCTATCTAGTTCTATCTTAAAAATAGTCAAAGATATTCACTTCCACTGAGGAAGAGCTTTCCAAAGATTCTCAACTCTGTGAGAAAAAAAATCTCCTCATCTCTGTCTTAAATTAGCAATCAATTATTTTTATATAGTGACCCCTTGTTCTACATTCTCTCACATAAAGAAACATCCTTTCCACATCCACCCTGTTCGGAACCCTCAGTATCTTGTATGTTTCAATCAAGTTGCCTTTTACTCTTCTAATCTCCAATGAATACAAACATAGATTGACCACCCTTTCCTCATAAGACAACCTGCCCATTCCAGTATTTGTCTCGTAAATATTTGAACTATTTCCAATGTATTTACACCCTTTTTGAAAAGGAAACCAATATTGTGCACATATGATCTTACCAATGAACTGAAGCATTATTTCCTACTTTTGTATTTAATTCCCCTCAGACTAAATAAACAATAATATTCTTTTAGCTCTCCTAATTATTCAGTCCAGTGTTCTTTTGCAATTCATGTGGTGGGACACCCAGGTCCCTCTGTATCTTAAAGGTTTACAATCTCTCACCATATGCTTCTTTTTGATTCTTCCTTCCAAAATGGACAATTGCACACTTTCCCATATTATACTTCCTTTGCCAGATCGTTGCTCATTTACTTACCCTACTTGCATTCCTCTGTAGCCTCTTCATGTTGTCTTCACAACTGTCTTATCTATCTTTGTGTCATCAGCAAACCTTCAGTCTCTTCAGCTAAGGCATTTATATAAATTGTAAAAGATTGTAAAAGACTGAAGAGGTACATGCATTTCTTAACTCTAATTAGAATTTCTCCTTAATTCAAACAAAATAACCTCTCCTAGTGGTATTATTATCGCTGGACTGTTAATCCAGAGACCTGGATAACATTTCGGGAACCAGGTTCGAATCCCACCATGGCAAATGGTGGAATTTGAATTCAACAAAATGTCTGGAATTAAGAATCTAATGATGACCAGGAATCCATTGCCAATTGTTGGAAAAACCCACCTGGTTCACTAACGTCCTTTAGGGAAGGAAATTGCCATCCTTACCTGGTCTGGCATACATGTGACTCCAGACCCACAGCAATGTGGTTGACTCTGAACTATCCTCTGGGTAATTAGGGATGGACAATAGATGCTGCCTAGCCAGCGACATCCTCATCCCATTAAAGAATAAAAGATTTAAACATTTATTAAAAAGAAATATTTTCATATCAACTATTTTATGTCCATTCCTCAGCAGGTCTGACAGCATTGATATTCAGAGAAATCAAGTTACTGAGCAAGACACAGTCCACACAAGTTCTAGATATAGAGGCGAGCAGGTGCTAAAAGTAGCGTCAGCCACCAGCATACCAATTCCCTATCAGCATCCTCCGGCAGGATATTTTTGCAAGCATGAGTGGGGCAAGTGACAAGACTACATGCCCATCAGCCATATAAAGCCAGTTGAAATAGATCATGAAACTAAAACAGAAATTGCTGAAGAAACTCAGAAGATCTGACAGCATCTGCAGAGAGAAAGCAGAGTTAACATTTTGAGTCCAGTGACCCTTCAGATCTTCAGCTTCTGCAGTTCTTTGATTCATTGAACTAGTTAATGACCATTTAACACCAATTATTGTGGTTGCTTGAGATCTTTCACTTCGTCTAAAGGTCTCAGCATGTGACAGTGACTCTTGAACTGCCTGGAGGCAGGTCCCTGGTAGGAAGCCAGAGTTGGGGTGGGGGGCAGTGTTCCAACAGATTTACACCCAAATTCTCTGGTCTCCAGATCATCAAAGATGGGATGTACAACAAAAGATGTGCATCAGGAATCTGCAAAAGATATATATGGGAATTATGTTGGACTTATCTGGGAATATCCCCCGTCCAATCACCAACCTCATAATTGGCCAACAAACCATTTGACCACCCGTCTACTCCCTCCACCCGACTCAACCTAAATACACCATAACCTGTCGACTCTCTGTTGACCATCTGACTACCCATCAGACCACCCAAGCAGCATTATCCCAACCACATAACCCAACTGACTAGCCTTCTAACACCCAACTAACCCAACCTAACCTAACTACTCTCCCAACCACAGTATATCCCCAACCACCGCCTCGACCTAACCTGAACAACTGGTTACCCCACCTCAAACAGCCAACTACTCCCCACTCTCTCCCACGTGTGACCCGAGGTAAGCAAGAAAGGAAGTTGTTAGAATTTAGATAAGTTCAAGTGAATGAGCAAGAATTTAGCAAAATTTGAAGTTATCCACTTTTGTACATGAAACACAAAACATTATTGTGCTGTTATAAGAAGTAAGGCAAATGGAATAAAAACCGAAAGGACTGTGGATGCTGTAGATCAGGAACAAAAGCAGAAGTTGCTAGAAAAGAGATAGTAGGAACTGCAGGTGCTGGAGTATCTGAGATAACAAGGTGTAGAGCTGGATGAAGAAGGCTCTAGGCCGGAAACGTCAGCCTTCCTGCTCCTCTGATGCTGCTTGGCCTGCTGTGTTCATCCAGCTCTACACCTTATTATCTCAGTTGCTGGAAAAGCTCAGCAGGTCTGACAGCATCTGTGAAAAAAAAATCAGAGTTAATGTTTCAGGTCCGGTAACCTTTGCTCAGAACTGATGTTAGCTGGGAAAATATCAGTTTATATGCAGAAAGTAGGGAGGGGATGGGCCAGTGAGTAAATGATAGGATAGAGCCCGAAGAGAGAGAAGAGCAGTTGAATAGACAAAGGAGTTGATAATGATCTAGCTAGGAGGCTGAATAGTTGTTAATGGGTACTGTTAATGACTAACAATAGGTAGTGTGTAATGGCAGACAATGTGAGAACAAGGCCTGGTAGAGGGCTAGAACATGGGGAGTTTAGGCCCTAAAATTATTGAACTTTATATTGAGTCTGGAGGTCTGCAAGGTCCCCAAAAGGAAAATGAGGCATTGTTCTTCCAGCTTGCATTGAGTTTCGCTGGAACACCGCAACAAGCCAGAGACAGAGATAAAAACCGAAAGAACTGCGGATGCTATAAATCAGGAACAAAAACAGAGACAACAAGGTGCAGGGCTGGATGAACACAGCAGGCCAAGCAGCATCATAGGAGCAGAAAGGCTGACGTTTCGGGCCTAGACCCTTCATCAGAAAAGGGGGAGGGGAGGGGGTTTCTGAAATAAATAGGGAGAGAGTGGGAGGCGGATAGAAGATGGATAGAGGAGAGGATAGGTGGAGAGGAAACAAACAGGTCGAAGAGGTGGGGATGGGGCCAGTAAAGGTGAGTGTAGGTGGGGAGTTAGGGAGGGGATAGGTCAGTCCAGGGAGGACGGACAGGTCAAGGGGGCGGGATGAGGTTAGTAGGTAGGAGATGGGGGTGCGGCTTGGGGTGGGAGGAGGGGCTAGGTGGGAGGAAGAACAGGTTAGGGAGGCGGGGACGAGCTGGACTGGTTTTGGGATGTGGTAGGGGGAGGGGAGATTTTGAAGCAACAAAAACAGAAGTTGCTGGAAAAGCTTAGCAGGTCTGGCAGCATCTGTGGAGAAAAAAATCAAAGTTAACATTTCAGGTTAACGGTTTTTGTCTCATTATTGTTGAGAGACAAATTCCTCTTCAATACCAATCAGTTATTCATAGATTGTAAACAGCAACACTGTTCTTAGCCTTACTAGCTGTGATTTCATCATCAATATGAAATATTCCAGAGAGGCTACAACCAAGGTGGTTGTGTTTATCAACTGCTTCAAATCTTTGACCATTCTCTGTACTGGTTGTCTACGCTCATTCATTGGAAGCAGAGAAGGCTCACTAAATTGATTCTTGACACAAAATGAGTTGCCTCATGAGGAAAGGTTTAGCAGACTGGAAGAATGATTTTTAGAAATTCTTTTCGAAGAATGAAGGACAATCTTACTGAAATATATCAAATTCTGGGGGGGGTTTGATAGTGTGATGCTGAGAGTAAGTTTCCCCTTCTGGAGGAACTTAGAAGTGGGTGTATTATTTCCAAAGACAGTTCATGAATTTAACAGGAGAAATTTTGATCTATAAGGGAGCCAAGGGTAATGAAGGATCACAATCAATTCAGTAGTGATCCTATTGAAAGACATAGCAAGGCTCTGGGTATCAAACGGTCTATTCCTGCTTCTGTTTCTTAAGTTTCTATGTTCTCTGATACCTAACAATGAATATATAATACACATGTGCATACATGTCGAATTTTATGATGTTATTCTAATGCCTATTTCATCAAAATGAAAACATCAAGTTATATAATTGAAAACGATGTTCTTGTTCCAGGTTTGACTGTACAAGGCATATTAAGAATTGAACATCCCATCAAGTAAAAAACAGTTTATTTTCAAATTATTGAATTGAATTCCTTCTACTCAATTAGACTTGAGATACTGATAATAAATAAATATTTTGCCTGTGTATGTATAAATGTTACTTTATATAGTGATGTGAAACATGCTCCTCGCTTTAATATTAAACGTTCAATTATACAATTTGTGGATGTTCAATCATGAATTTAGTCAGAAACTTGCATGATTTACCAATAAGTTCTCTTGCACCTTATCATTTTGATTCCCCTTCTGATATGTCAGTTCAATGACAGGCATTCTGTAAATGTTTCACAATGGCATTAAGTCACATTAATTTAACTATAAATGTAAGTGATGGTGTTGAAGGGAATTCAGTGTGCATTTGTTTCAGCTTGTTTATCTAATTTAACCCCAGCTTCCAATATTCAGAACTTATTGGGTGTGTTGAAGAAGCGACAAACGTTAGAACAACTTAATTCAGAAAACAAGAAAGTTATGAATCCTTATCATAATCTTGAACAGACACAACCTCCATTCCATGAGGTATCGCCAAATCCTTCTGAAGTAGTATTTTATCGTGAGTATGCTGATAACCAACGAAGTTACCCTCACCCTTATACAGATGGAGTATCTTATCCTGAGAATGTTAAACTAAAGGAATCCCATGCTTCTCCTGACGTTACAAAACCTCTTAACCGCATGGTGGAGCCTCTTCCTGATCCCCAAATCATCAGCATTGCTGGTCCTTCATTAGATCTCACCAATAATGATGAAATAGAGCAACAGTATTATTCTGAGGTTCTAGCACAGCCTTCTACCGAGGTGAAACATTCACTTTATCCTGACGATGTACCTCTACCATATGCTGAAGTGGCACCACCACTGAATTCCAAAATGACACTTTTACCACCTCCTGAAGTGTCTCCACCTTCATCTCCTGAAATGAAACCAGTGCCTATCCCTAAAGTACTGCCACCATCTTCACCTGAAGAGGCAGCTCAACCTTATTCTAATGATTCACCTCAAATGGCACCTCATTTAGCACCTGTTGCAACACTTCCAAATTCACTTGACGTAGCACCACCCCAATCACCTGATGTGGCACCACCCCAATCACCTGATGTGGCACCACCGCGATCCCCTGATGTGGCACCACCGCGATCACCTGATGTGGCACCACCCCAATCACCTGATGTGGCACCACCACGATCCCCTGATGTGGCACCACCGCGATCACCTGATGTGGCACCACCACAATCACCTGATGCGGCACCTCCGCGATCCCCTGACGTGGCACCACCCCAATCACCTGATGCGGCACCACCGCGATCACCTGATGTGGCACCACCACAATCCCCTGATGCGGCACCACCCCAATCACCTGATGTGGCACCACCGCGATCACCTGATGTGGCACCACCACAATCCCCTGATGCGGCACCACCCCAATCACCTGATGCGGCACCACCGCGATCACCTGATGTGGCACCACCACAATCCCCTGATGTGGCACCACAATCCCCTGATGTGGCACCACCACAATCCCCTGATGTGGCACCACCGCGATCACCTGATGCGGCACCACCCCAATCACCTGATGCGGCACCACCCCAATCACCTGATGTGGCACCACCCCAATCCCCTGATGTGGCACCACACCGATCACCTGATGTGGCACCACCGCGATCACCTGATGTGGCACCACCACAATCCCCTGATGTGGCACCACCCCAATCACCTGATGTGGCACCACCGCGATCACCTAATGTAGCACCACCACAATCCCCTGATGTGGCACCACCCCAATCACCTAATGTGGCACCACCACAATCACCTGATGTGGTACCACCACAATCCCCTGATGTGGCACCAACGCGATCACCTGATGTGGCACCACCACAATCCCCTGATGTGGCACCACCGCGATCACCTGATGTGGCACCACCACAATCCCCTGATGTGGCACCACCCCGATCACCTAATGTGGCAACACCACGATCACCTGATGTGGCACCACTTCAATCACCTAATGTGGCACCACCGCGATCACCTGATGTGGCACCACCACAATCCCCTGACGTGGCACCTCCGCGATCCCCTGACGTGGCACCACCGCGATCACCTGATGTGGCACCACCACAATCACCTGATGTGGCACCACCAAAATCACCTGATGTGGCACCACCGCGATCACCTGATGTGGCACCACAACAATCCCCTGATGTGATACCACCCCGATCACCTGATGTGGCACCACCGCGATCACCTGATGTGGCACCACCACGATCACCTGATGTGGCACCACCACAATCACCTGATGTGGCACCACCCCAATCACCTGATGTGGCACCACCGCGATCACCTGATGTGGCACCACCACCTTCACCTGATGTGGCACCACCGCAATCACCTGACGTGGCACCACCCCAATCACCTGACGTGGCACCACCGCGATCACCTGATGTGGCACCACCACAATCCCCTGATGTGGCACCACCGCAATCACCCGATGTGGCACCACCAGGATCACCTAACGTGGCACCACCAGGATCACCTAACGTGGCACCACCGCGATCACCTGACGTGGCACCACCCCAATCACCTGATGTAGCACCACCCCAATCGTCTGATGTGGCACCATTGGGATCACCTGAGGTGACATTACTGCGATCACCTGATGTGGCACCACCGCAATCACCTGAGGTGACATTACTGCGATCACCTGATGTGGCACCACCGGGATCACCTGGATTAGCACTGCCAGTTTCACATGGATTGGCACTGCCAGCTTCACATGGATTGGCACTGCCAGCTTCACATGAAGATGCACCACCACAATCACCTGGATTTGCACTTTCACCCATTCTGATACCACCACAATCACATGACATGGCCGTGCCAGCTTCACCTGGTGTGGTATCACCACAATCACCTGAATTGACACCATCCTCACTGGAATTGGCATCTTCATCACCTGAACTGGCACCACCACCCTCACCTGATGTGGCACCACCACGTTCACCTGAACTGGCACCACCAACCTCACCTGATGTGGCACCACCACCTTCACCTGAACTGGCACCACGACGATCACCTGAACTGGCACCACCATGGTCACCTGAACTGGCATCACCACCTTTACCTGATGTGGCACCACCTTCACCTGATGTGGCACCACCACATTTACCTGAACTGGCACCACCACCTTTACCTGATGTGGCACCACCACCTTCACCTGATGTGGCACCACCACATTTACCTGAACTGGCACCACCATGGTCACCTGAGCTGGCATCACCACCTTTACCTGATGTGGCACCACCACGATCACCTGAACAGGCACCACCACCTTCACCTGATGTGGCACCACCACCTTCACCTGATGTGGCAGCACCACCTTTATCTGAACTGGCACCACCACGATCACCTGAACAGGCACCACCACCTTCACCTGAACTGGCACCACCACCTTCACCTGAACAGGCACCACCACGATCACCTGAACTGGCACCACCACCTTCACCTGATGTGGCACCACCACAATCACCTGAACTGGCACCACCACCTTCACCTGAACTGGCACCACCAACTTCACCTGAACAGGCACCACCACCTTCACCTGAAGTGGCACCATCACGATCACCTGATGTGGCACCACCTTCATTTGATGTTGCATCACCACATTTCCCTGAATTCACACCGCCATCTTCACTTGATGTGGCACCACCACGATCACCTCAACTGGCACCACCACAATCAGCTAAATTCACATCATCACCCTCACCTGAAGTGGCAGTACCATCCTTCCCCAATGTGGCACCACCACGATCACCTGAATTGGCATCACCACAATCACCTCAATTTAGACCGCCAACTTCACCTGATGTGGCACCACCGAGATCATCTGACCTGGCTCCTCCTTCACATGAAAGGGCACCAGCACAATCAATTGAATTATCATTAGTACCTTCAACTGAATTGAAACCACCATCTTTACCTGACCTGGCAGCCCCTCGATCACCAGAACTGGCACCATCACCCTCACCTGAATTGGCACCTCCTTCACGTGAAGTTGCACCACCACAATCATCTAAACTGGCACCACTGCATTCAGCTGAAGTAGCATTGCCACACGTACCTGGATCGGTACCATCCTCTTCATTTGTTTTGGTAGCACCACAATCCCCTGAATCAGTACCATCATTGTCATCACCTGAAATGGTACCACTATCTTCACCTGATGTGGCACTACCACGATCATCTGAATTAGCATTATCTTCTTCACCTGAAGTGGCACCACCATTGTCATCTGAAATGGCAGCACCATCTTTACCTAATATTGCAGCACTACGATCACCTGAATTGGTACCAGCCCCTTCACCTGAACTGGCACCTCTGTTTTCAGTTGACATAGTAAAACCATGGTCATCTGAATTGGGACCATTGTCTTCGCTTGATATGGCTCCACAACAATCACCTGAATTGGCATCACTGTCTTCACCTGACGTTGCACCATTCCAATCACCTAAAGTGGAAACATTACTTTCACCTGAATTGACGCCACTTGCACGAGCAATATCATCACCATTTTCAACTGATATGGCACTATCATCACCACCTGAAGTGGCACCACTATTTTCACCTGAAGCAGCATCAGAATCTTCATTTGATGTGGCATCACCATTTCCACTGGAAGTGATATCGCCATTTTCACCTGAATTTGCACCACCATTTTCACCTGAATTGGCACCTCGATCTTCACCTGAAGTGGAATTACTGCAATTACCTGGATTGGCATCTTCATTAGCAGCTGATGGGGCAATTCTACCATCCCCTGATATGGTATCATCTCCTGACATGGCATTTCCATCTCCACCTGACATGACATCTCCACTATCACCTGAATTAACACATATTCCATCTTATCTGCCCTCACCTGATCTTGCTCCTCCACCCTCATTTGAAACGGCTTCTCTGTCCTCATCTGAGTTGGTACCTTCATTTTCCCCTGATTCACATATGAGATCCCCATCACCTGTCATGCGATCCCCTCCATCACCTAAATTAGCTCATCCAACTTATTCTGAAGAGGTATTGATGCATCCTCCTGAAATGATGACTCCCTCTTATCTTGAAGTAACACATAAGCCTTTTCCTAAAGTGGGTCCTCCAGCTTTCCCTCAAGCGATGTCCCCACATCATCCTGAGCTGAAGTCTCTACCTTATGATAAAATGGTATCCCCACCTAAGTCTGAAGTAATATCTCCAACTTACCTTAAACTAGCAACTTCATCATATCCTAAAGTAATGGCTTCACCTTATGCCAAAGTGAAGTTTTCAGGTAATCCTAAAGAGCTGCCTCCAACTTATCCAGAAGTGGGACACCTTAATTATCAAGAAATTATATCAAAACCTAATCCAGAAGTGGCATTTCTGCCTTATCCTGAAGATATGACTTCATCACATCTTGAAACACCATCCCAACTTCATTCTGAAATGGTACCCCTGCCTTATTCTAAAAAGGTACAACCATCTCATCCCAGAATGAAACCTTTGCTTGAAACTTCCCCATATCTTAGATTAGACCCTCATCCTTATCCTAGAATGGAATCTTTCCAGTATCCTAGAATGAAATCTTCACCTTACCCTGACATTGTAGGTCATCTTGCAGCAAATCCTGGAGAACCACTTCCAATTTTACAAAGAGAATTAACTTTATCAGGACTGGCAACTCTACTGTATCGTAAAAAATCTTATCCACAACTTTCTGCTGAGAAACAAAAACTGGATGAACCTCATCTTTATGTTGAGATAAAGCCTGAAGTATCAGTCCAGAACTCTAAACATTCCTGTCGCCCTGGGTGGACTTATCACAAATACATATCATCCTGTTATCAATTCTTCCCCAAGTTGAAAAAATCCTGGATAGAAGCTGAGGTAAGACGAAATGTCTTAACTTGATTTTTCTTTATATATTCATAATTGAGATGTGTGCTTCAGTGGCTGTTGTTAAGGTTGTTGTGATAGACCTCTATAACCATCCAGACTGTATGTTGTAAAAGTGAAGTCACCAATTCCCAGAGGACCATAGAGCTGTTCTCTCAACTGAGGGTTACCACACCTCAGGCAAGGGGAAAGGCCGAGAAGGTAGGACCTTCATGGTAACCTCAGCCAGTACAGGATTTGAACCTGCGCTGTTGGCATCACTTTGCATCTAAATCACCACCCAAGCCTGAAGTCAGAGAGGGAGTTCCAAGATTTTGACACAAGAGACACAGGCCCAAGTCAGGATGGTACAGAATATTGAAATAAAAACTGAGAGTGCTGGAAAAATTCAGTAAGCATGACAGCATCTGTTTAGAGAGAAAAAGTTAACATTTTTGAGTCGAATATATCAGGACACTTCAGTTCTGAAGAAGGATCATATTAGACTCTCTCCAAAGATGCTGCTCTATCTTTTGGTTTTTATGTTGCTCTATCTATTGGGTTTCTCCAGCACTTTCTGTTTTTATTTTGGATTTCTAGCATCAGTAATTTTTGCTTTTATTAGCATGAAATGTTGTTGGAAACTGGAAGCTACGGTGTTCGCAAGTGCCTGGTACTTTTGTTCTTCCAGGAAGGTGAAAGGCAAGAATTTGGAAGGTAATGCTGAAGAAGTCTTCAAGTTATTGCCATCTATTCTGTAGTTAAGACACACTGCAGCTATATTTTGTCAATGGTGGAGGGTTTGGATATTCACATTAGAGATGCTAATCAATTGAACTGTTTTATCTTAGATGGTGTTGGGCCTTTCAGTGGTGTATCCAATCACACTCCTAACTTGTGACTTATTGACTGTATTGGCGTTTGGGAATCAATGGATATGCCATTCAAAACAGAATCAACAGTCCTAATTTCTGCTTAACATTCAAAGGCATTAACATTGTTTCATTATCTCCCAACCCTCTCCATGTAACCAACGTTCTGGGGTTTAGAAGTTTAACTGGACCAGCATATAAATACTACAAGAGCAGACCAGAGGCTTGGAATTCTGTGGGAGAGTAAGTTAACTCCTGAAGCACCAAATCCTTTCCAACAGCCATAAGGCACAAATTGGGAGTCTAATGAAATGCTCTCTACTTGCCCTTCAATAAGCGCAGCTGCGACAACACTCAAAATGCTTGATACCATTCAGGCCAAGGTAGCTTGCTTGATCATCATACCATCCAGCAAGCTAAACATCTACCCCCTCCACTACTGACACACTGTGACAGAAGTCTGAACAACAAGATGTATTGCAGCACCAAGTCAGACTGCTTTGACAGCAACTTCCAAATCCACAACTTGTACCATCTCGTAGGACATGGGAAGCAGATGAAATGAAACCACACCACCTGTAAATTCCCTTCCAAGCCAAACTTAGAAGCGCATCACCATTCATTCATTGCTGTTGAAACAGAATCCTGTAGCTCCTTTCCTAGTAGCATGCAAACTACAACAGTTCATCAAGGTGGCTCACCACCACATTCTTCATTGTACCACAGGACTATGTATGTGTCAACAGCATTAGCAGCAAAAGAGACAGACAAGGCTAAGTGATTCCAAAACCAACAGATCACATCTAAGCTTTGCAGTCCTGCTGCATCCAATTGTGAACGGTGGTGGGCAACTAAATAGTTCACTGCTGGAGGCTCTGCAAATATTCCCATCCACTGTGGTGGGGAGCCCAGAACATCAGTACAAAAAATAAGACTGAAACAGTTGCAACATTGTCAGGCAGAAGGGCTGAGTGAATGGAGAGATCCCCAGCATCACAGACACCAGTCTTAAACCAATTTGGTTCACTCCATGTGATGTCAAGAAATAGTTGGAGGTACAGGATACTTCAAAAACTATGCTCCCTGACAGCATTCCGGCTATAGTATTGAAGACATATGCTCCAGAACTTGCTGTGCCCCTAGCCAAGCTCTTCAATTCCA
This sequence comes from Rhincodon typus, assembly GCF_021869965.1. NCBI lineage: Eukaryota > Metazoa > Chordata > Chondrichthyes > Orectolobiformes > Rhincodontidae > Rhincodon > Rhincodon typus. Next base: position 24,126,440 of record NC_063349.1, on the reverse strand, counting down.
GCGTCAACGCTGGCATCAACCTGACAAATATGTAAAATTGCGCAGATAGCTCCAATACACAGAAAACAGGACAAGTCCAACCTGGCCTATTACCATTATATCAGTGTAAAGCTAGTCATCAGTACAGTGATGGAAAGGGTTATCAACACTGCCATCAAGCAGCACTTGCTTGGCAATAACATGATCACTGATGCTCAGTTTGGGTTCTACGAAAGCCACTCAGCTTCTGATCTCATTAAAGCCTTGGTTCAAACATGGTCAATAGAATTAAACTGTATAAAAAGGGTGAGAGTAGCTACCCTTACCATCAAGGCCACATTTGACCAAGTGTAGCATCAAGGAGCTCTGGCAAAACAAATGTCAATGGGAAAAATAGCCTGTTAGTTGGAGTCAAATTAGACACAAAGTAAAATGGCTGTGGCTGTAAGAGATCAGTCACTTCATCTCAAGAACATGGAAACATACAAATAACAGAAGGAGGAGGCAATTTGGCTCTTCAAGACTGGTCATTCATTCAATATAATCATGATGACAATCCAACTCAGCCTCCTGTTCCTATTTTCTCCTTATACGCTTTAGCCCTAACCACTAGATTTAACTCCTTCTTGAAAACAATGTTTTCTGATCAACCACTTTCTGTAGCAGAGAATTCCACAGGATCACCACTCTTTGGGTGAAGAAATTTCTCCTCATCGCACTCCTAAATGGTCTACCCAATATCCTTAAACTGTAACCCCTGCTTCTGGACTGTCTAGTTACTAGGAACATCCTTCCTGCATTTATCCTGTCTAGTGTTAGAATCTCAGAATTTTCTGTGTTATTTCCCCCCATTTTTGTAAACTCCAGAGAATATATTTCTAACTGATCCAGTCTCTCTTCAAATGGCAGTGCTGCCATCTTAGGAATTAGGCTGCTAAAACTTCATTGCACTATCAAGTGGCATTCAAATGACAATTAATTGCTCAGCAGTGCTCAGTTTGTCCTCTGTCAGGGACTTAGCTCCTAACTTCATTACAGGCTTGTTCCAAATGTAGAAAGTAAGATGTGAGGTGACAGTGACTGTTCTTGACTTCAAGGAAGCATTTGACTGATTGCAACATCTTGCAAAACTAACAAAATTGATGTTAGTTCGAATCAGGAAAAGCTTTTTATTTACTTAGAGTCATACTTAGCACAAAGGTAGATGATTGTTGTTATTGGAAGTCAGTGACCTTTGGAGAAGGTGGGACTGGAGCCCAGGCCTCCTGGCTCAGAGATTGGGACATTACCATTGCACTACAAGAGCCCTATGATTTCCATGGTAATATCCTATGTCCAAAACTGTCTTATCAATTCTCTACCTTCCAATACAAGGTCAGAAATGGAGATATTCACTGATGATTGTACGGCGTTCAGAACCATACTGATATAGTCCATGTCTATATGCAGCAGGACCTAAACTGAACCAGCCACATAAACTGTTTATTGACAACAGCAGGTCAGAGGAATGCTGTGAAAAACTCACTTCCTGGATCCCAAAAATTTCTCCAAAATCTGCAGTACATCAGTCAGGATTGCAGTGGAATACTCTCTTTTTGACTATAGATGGGTACAGCTCCAACAACACTCAAAATCTCACCCTTTCCAAGACAAGTTGGCACCCCTTCTACCATTTTTAATATTCCTTCACTCCAATATCAATACATACTGGCAGCAATGTGTACTGTTTACAAAATGCAATGAAGGAAATTATCAAAGTCCCTCTGACACCACTTCCCAAACATTGCAATCAAGGACAGTGTTTACATGAGAACAACATCACCTGAAAGCTTTCCTGTAAGTGACACACTGTCCTGACTTGGAATCAAATAACTTTGGAATGAAAAGCAAATGTTTGGCCTAGTTAGGAAAGGCAGGAGACTGATAATAGGAGGATACTCTAGTCGGCAGAATGTGACTTGCAGTGTCTGGTAATTACCTTCCTTGAAGCTGTATTTACTAATGACAGATGATAAGATAGAAAACCATGTCAAAATTTGTCAATGACACAAAGCTAGGCAGCATTTTAAGCAGTGTAGATGGAAACATAAAATTAAGAGTAATTTTATTCACTCATTGGATGTGGATGACATTGTCTGGGTCAGCATTTATTGGCTATCCCTAGTTGTCCTTGAGAAGGTGATGGTGAGCTGCCTTCTTGAACCACTGCAGTCCATGTTCTGTAGATAGATCCTCAATGCTGTTAGGGAGGGAATTCCAGGATTTTGACCAATATTAACCAGATGAAGTAAATGGAAAAAGTCATTGCAATTTTTGTTCAATACAGGAAAATGTGAGATCAGCCACTTTGGACCAAAAATTGTCTAGAGCGAGATATATCCTACCTGGTGAAAAATTAGCACGTGGAAGCACAAAGAGACTTGGTAGTGGGCAAGGGAGGTAGGGAATTAGGGGTGGTGAGGGGTGTCCAAGTATATAGATCATTTCTCCTCATTGGGAAGAGAAGAGAGGACTTAGTCTGAAAATTAGAGGGAACCATTTGAGGAAACATTTCAGAAATGAAATTAAGAAACACTTGCATTTGCGAAGGGTAGAAGAAATTTGGAACTCTCTTGCACAAATGGAAATTGATGTAAATTGTTAAGTTTAGAACTGTGATTGATAGATATATTTTCCCTCAGTGTATTCAGGGATATGGGCAAAATGGCATCCTCCTATTTCTCTGTTCCAGGGGTGTGTCTTGCCCTGAATGAGAAATAGGCAGTACATGAATCCTGACAAAGCAGCACCTGCTGCTGCGTGATAGAGGGACGGAAGGACAAGGACAGCAAGGTGCATTCACCAACCACGCTAGGATTTTTGAATGAAAGATACCACTGAATTTGCATTGTAGATTCCTGTGTGGTAACTTCCCTGCTCACTGCTGGTATCAAGCATCTGAATGTATCATCTTCTAAATTTGCTTGGCCTGTAGAGAATGTGATGGAGAATAGCAATTATTTCCCAAGACATGTGTTTCACACAGAAACCCAGTCAATTTCCTAAACATCAAGGAATCCGATTCCAATAATGTATAGGTAATATGCAAAGCTGCTTCCATAATTTTACATCTAAGTTTGTGTTAGCTGTAATCTGCCAGTGAAAATGTATACTTACGAAGTAAGCAACGCTTGCATTGCTGGTTAAATTATGCCTCCCACAGCACTGGCTGATGCAACTCTCCAAGTCCAACAGTGAAGAATAGATATAATGAGATCTTATAACCCTAGGCACTCAAATAGAGGAAGAAAGTCTGAATGGCAAGATCCCTTTCCTGAGAAATCAAGGGAAAAGCTTCACAAATTATCATAGCTCACTACATTCAGCTGCACATTTAGAACGGGGTTTTCCTTTTATCTGTGGACTTGAAGGAAGGAACAAGTATCCCATCATTTAATCATGCACAGATTAATGAAGAAGGAGATAAGGTACTTTTGGGATCTAAGGTCACTCCAGGAAAGCTACTGTCGGTAACTCATTATCAATACCTGATTGCAGTAAATTGGATTCCTTACATTCACTAAGTGTATTTTCCTTTGCTCATGCTTTCTGTTATTCACTATTCCCTGCTGACCGCTATTCCTTAAATCAAAACATGTTTGACCTTTTTAGGGAGAAATATACCCGTGAAATTGTAATCAAAAAGACAAAAGTTCAGATACTCACAATAGAAAGCACATGGCACACGAATCATTTTCCAATTTTATTTACATTGAAGTTTCAGAACTACCTTCTTTTATTTCATAGAATGTCAGAATTACAGAAATGTTACAGTGCAGAAGGAGACCATTTGGCCCATCACGTCAGCACTGGCTGTCCATCATGACTTAGTGCCATTTTCCAGCCTTTTCGCCTTACCCTTGTACTCCTTACCACAGCCTTTATCCCTTGCATTTGAAACCTTGCTTTCTTGAGATTGTATCTTTTTTTACCTCAATGTGGCACTCCCTGAGTTGGAAGTTAAGAGATTTTAAATTAATCTTTTCAGCTGGAGACTTACAACATTGATATGACAATCAATTCAGTGAAGCTGATGCCTTTGAAGCTTATCATTGTAATGGTGACCTGACAATTGTCCAAAGATCTCTCATTCACTGGGGGAACAGCTGCATCACTCATCTAAGAGAGCATGGTGTCCACAAATAACATGCTTGCAACCTCATGATTCTGGCCAATCGTTCAATGGGTCACAATCAGTAAGAAAAATTAACTCTAAGAAACCCTGGAATGTGAGAAGTATCACACGAGGACAAAACAAAAGTAATTGTAGCTCCCTTTCCAATAGCCACAACTGCACTAGATCCGTATCCTTCAACCTTACAGCTGTAGTTCTCAATTGGACGGCCTCACGTGAGAAAAACTTTACAGCTGCACAAATTTCCTTCATTCAAATACAGGGGAACCATCTCCACTGGCCAAATGTATGCTATGCTGCTGTATCATTGGCATTTAAAGATAACATTCCTGAGATCCAGGTACCTGAGTTACACAGCTAAGAACAATAGGTGTCAACACCACCTCCCAAAACCCATGCCACTTTATTTTCTATTTCCCTCTCCTGTGTACTGGTGTGCATCACCTTATGCTATTTCCTCTGAGTCTCCCTGAGTGAGTCTATTACAGTAAGTTCACAAGTGATGGACCAAGATGGTTCAAATGAAGCAGGCACTATGGTTGAAGAGATGAAGGTGCCAATTTGATGTTTGGACAATGTCCCAGTTACCCCTGAGAATGGCATAAGAGATATCTAAGAAAATAAATGGGGAACAGTCAATTATCGAAGTTAACAACAGTTATAATCTTTGAAAGTGTGATCTGGAATTTTCTTACACATTCTGTTGCTGTGCAACAGCTGCTTTACTTGAGCATCATGGAATCCTTGAAGCCCCAGTGCTGATCAGTAAAATGGAGGATGTCATTCTGGAAGTCAGACTATACTGACCCCTGAAACTGAAAGGAAATATTTAGGCACAGGTGCAGAGAGGAGTTGGTCTCCAGCATCACTAGATCAACTTTGTTGAAAAGAATAAGGAAACCTGGCTGCTTCAGTAATAGATAGAAATTGTGGAGGGAATTAAATATATCTAACTGGCATGGGAAAAGATAAATTCAGGCATTGCCTCTAAGTAAACATTGGTAGTAGGATAAGGGTGCATAGATTCAAATCTGTCTGAAGAAAGGAACATTTTATGTAAAGCATGGCCAACATTTTGGAAGGAATATCAAACAGGGCACCTCAGGCTGGAAGCATTTAAATCAAGGTCAGTTGTTGTGATGGAAAGATATGAGCTTTTTTAATGTACCTATCTTAATAGCATGTATTCAACTAGCTAAAAATTCAGCCCTTTAAGAAAGTTTTTTGTTTAAATTGAAATGTCAACATTTTTGACAAGTATTTAGTCAAGAAAATAGAAAGCTAAGCCATAGCCTCAACATTACAAAGTTATCACAGCAAAAGATTAAGGAAAATATCTAGGCTAATATTATACTTGATAAAGAAATGTTGCAAAGTTAAAACAAAAGGGAGAAAATTAAGTCTAGAAAATGAAGACAAGATGTGAACATTGTCAGTATTTATTTTAGCTGTTTAAGATGAATAATTTGAGCTGCATTTTTATTGTGTTATTAATGCAATGTCATGTCATTTTCTCTGAGTTGTTTGTTTAATTGGTTAACACAGTTAGATTGGAGTTCTTTCATCGACTCAGATGTAAACCATATAACAAGACAACAGAAATTAACATGTTAATTGAGATGAATGAAAGATAAGAATCTAAAACCATTTTCTTTTCTATTGAAGCTGCTATGCCAACAATATGTGCCACGTGGCCACCTTACTTCCATTCATGGGAATGAACAGAACCAGTTTATTCAAAATCTAATTAAGACTAAGGACCAAACACAACCTGAAACCTGGATTGGTTTCAGTGATTGCTATCAGGTAAAGTTACTTTATTTCTTTCAGGGCAGAATCTTGTAAGGGTCTGAGCAATGTGGGTATGTCGAGATTTGTGGCAGTATCAGACGAGAAATCTGTGAGGCCCATCTCAATGTTGGGAACATCTCGCTCCATCTTTTATGAATTTGTTAAGCAGCGTGATGAGTTTCTCGCTAGGCAGCAGTGAGTTGCAAGAATTTGGGAGAATATTGCTCGTTAAATGCCTTGTTAACAGTCACCTCATTAAAGTTTCTGTCTTACCAAACATGTCTAACAAGCTAGACATTGAGAAAACTGAACATGGAAATCAAAGTGGGTACCTGGCAAATTCAGCTTGCCACTTACTCCAAAGGGCCTCCATGATGCATACAAGCAAACAGCATTGCAGGACATGATCCATGGGCACCAGCAGTATCATCGGCATTGGCATCCTGTCAGCCCTTCCAGAGCATCATGGTACCTCTCCGATACACTGACAGGTTGATTAGAAAGCACACAGTCATGTTGCAGGGTGCACCAGCATTTAGCATTGAAAAGCTGCAGCAGAAACGCTATGCGTGTGGCAGACTGGACAAAGCTGCATCTCAGGCTGCTTCCTTGATGACTTAGCACTTGCCGAATTAGCACCTACCTGCTTGCTCGCAGCATCCCTGCCGTGCCATACTGTGACTTTCCTTGCCTGTTAGCATATTGGGCTTCAGGCAGAGCCAAAGTCTATCAGTGCTGCCATATTGAGGTGCTCTTTAGCCCTGACACACAGAAAAGTTGCTTGTCAGTAAGAGTGGGACAACACCTTGATGTACATGACACACAAGGTCATTAATCTAACACCTACACAGCATGTGTCAGCTGCTTGCTTGACAAACACACTGCACATTTTTCAATCAAATTAACATGTTGAGAAGTAGCATATGCTAGTCTTCAGTTCAGCCAACAAGCGAGATGGGTGCAGGGCATTGATGGATGGGGTATTCTGGCACTGACAGTCAGGGAGACAATCACATATGGTCCAAGGGCTTGTCCATATCAGTGGCCCACTTGGAATGGACATATTCATGGATAGCCCTTGTCTCCCAGTAACCAGCCTTGTAAGTTTCCTGGACCCTCAAATGCAGTAGATATATTGCTGGGATTGCTGGGATTGGGCAGCAACAACTTGTATCATCAGGCAGGGATTTGCAAAGACAGTGGTCTGGGTCTGATCACCCAGGTCCAGGGACTGCTCCTCAAAGTTAGTGAGAGTATGAGGTAAATACAATACTGGGTCTCCATCCGTTATTTGTTCAGGAATGTAAAAAGAGGGTCTGTAGGAGCAGCAGAGGGGTCATTGCCAAAAGAGATGGTGGAATCAAAGCTGCAGAATAAAGCAGAGGCTTTTGTGGAGGTGGGGACAAGGATGGTGTTGGAGATGTGGGTGATATGGAGGATATACAGAAGCAGGACCTCAGGGCTACAGTGGTGAGAGACCATTCTTCACCAGTGGCTGTGACAGCCATGTTGAACTTCTATGCTACTGGCTCATTCCAGGGACTGACAGGTGACCTGTGTGTGATCTCTCAGTTGGGCACCCACAAATACATCAGGGCAGTGACTGATGCAATCTTTGCACTGAGACAGCTGTATGACAACACTGCAGAATTCACCAACAGGAAGGGGCTTTATTTCAATAATGTGTTGGTAATCTGTGTTTATCATTGCCACTTCCTTGGGGATATGTGCTCACTATTCTGGCAGCTGCCATGATACATAAATCCTGGAGCACTCTCCCGTACCTGTTGCATTTGAGGGTCCAGGTACATTACAAGGCTGGTTACGGGGATACAATAGCTACCTGCTGTGACCCTGGTTCATGATACCATTGTGCAGAATATAGATACAAGGCTATTCAATTAGGACTGTGATGGAGAGGAGCATATGGCCGCTGAAGATATGGTTATGCTGCTTAGACAGTCTGGGGTGGGGCATTGAGTATTTTCTGGACAGAGTGTGCTGAGCTATAGTGGTGTGCTATTTTCTGCTCAACTGGAGCAGTCAAAAAGGCGATATACTGGATGCTGAGAAACAGTCTTCTGGGAAGGAGGAATGAGAAAAGCAAGAAAGGGGAAAAGAATCGGGAAAAGCAAGTTGATATTGTCCATGACAGAGTACGGTTGTGAAGGGCACTACAAGCCAGATGAAGCATCATTGACACTCACTTCCAGCAGAAGAGAACTGGGTGCAACAGATAATCGCAGACTGTAAAATATTCAATGCCACAATTTGGTTTGCATTATTGGTATAATTGTCAGCTTCTATAGGTTTTGTTTGCATTCCCTTTTGCTGTCTCTAAATAAAAGCTTATGTATGTATTTGCCTAATGGCTTACGTGTGTCCGATGCTGCCCTACTGGACAATGACAAGCTGCAGGTGTACTGGGTCAGAGTAATGCTGACTTAGAGGGTGTACTGACCCTGTGCTGTACCTGTCCTTGGAGGATTTCCTGGGGACCGTATAGGTAGAGATTTACATTCAGTTTAAAGGAGTAGAGGCAGCTTTATTCTGTATCTAACCCCATGCTGTACCTGTCATGGGAGTGACTGATGTTTTCATTTTAAACATATAGAGGAGGCTTTTCTTTCAGTTCAAAAAAGTAGAGCGTGCTTTACTTTCAGTTTAAGAGAGTAGCTGGTGTGCAGAAGGGATGTAGCTACAGACAAGTAAAGAGAGTGGTGTGGTGGTTGCACAGTGTCGAGGGTGAAAGAGCTGTTTGTGTGAAAGAATGTCATCCCCGTGCCGTGGACAGCGTGGCTTTGTGGTTGTTGTGCCACAATGCTGCTAGCTGTGGAGGGTGTGAGCAACATCAATAGCTGCTGAATGGTGAGTTATTCTGGGAATGGCAACTAGTAAGATGAAATTGGATGTGATGGATGCAATAGAGGTGGGCTAGGTAGTTAATAAGGCGAGTTTGGTAAGTTACAGCAAGAAAACTCATTAGGCTTTATGGCAGAAATCTGTCTGAGAAACTCAACATAACTCAGAATTAGCTAAAAACACATAAGATTCAGCACACAGCCTATAGACTTCTTTAAGCAATGCTATCATAATGAAGAAGGGTCCAGACCCGAAACATCAGCTTTCCTGCTCCTCTGATGCTGCCTGGCCTGATGTGTTCATCCAGCTCTACACCTTGTTATCTCAGACTCCAGCATCGGCAGTTCCTACTGTTTCCTCATATGGAAGGTTTAATAGTTTCACCTCAAATTCTGTTTCTTTTTAACCAAGGCTTCCACCAATTTAAAATAAAACTTTGCAAGTTGCAAGCTTTATTTTTCCTGGATGCTTATAAATTAAAATAATGATGAAATTTCTCATACAGGAGGGTCTTTTCCTGTGGAGTGATGGATCGCTTTCAGATTTCACGCAATGGAAGGAAGGCCAGCCTGACAATATGGAAGAAAATGAGAACTGTGTGCACATCAATTCTGAAGGTATGCTAGCATTTTAGGTTGCATTTCAAATGTACCATCACACAAATAAATTCCAGATACAATGAGAGAGTGACTGCTATACTGAAATAATGGGGTCATGTTTCCTTGTGTGATAGCAGAATTATACTCAGAAATAGCTCTGTTGGATAAGTTGACTTTATGTTTATTGGAATAGAGGTTGGATGTTTCCAATAACTATTTATAAGTCTAAAATAGATGACTGAAATTATTACCAAAGAGAATTTTCAAAGTCACTCAGCAGTTCAGTTTTGATCCATTAGATGTTATGCTGCAGATTCCTCACCCATAATAAACTTAGAATCTTATTACGTTTGGTTGGAATCATACCCGGCACAAGGGGAGACGGTTGTTGAGGGTTGGTCATCTCCGTTCCAAGACATCTTTGCAGGTGTTCCTCAGGGTAGAATCCAACCATCTTCAGCTTCTTCATCAATGACCTTACCTCCACCATAAGGTCAGAAGTGACATTGTTTGCTGATGACTGCACAATGCTCTGCACATTCATGACTCCACAGATGCTGAAGCAGTCCGTATCCAAATGCAGCAACCTGGACAATATCCAGGCTTGTGCTTACAAGTAACAAGTAACATTCGTGCCATACCAATGCCAGGCAATCACCATTTCCAACAAGAGAGAATCAAATTATCACCTTAGCATTCAATGCATTACCAACACTGAATTCTCTGCAGTCAACATCCCGAGAGTTACAATTCCTGGAAACTGAACTGGATTATCTATGTATATACTATAGCTACAAAAGCAGGTCGGAGGCTAGAAATCCTGTAGTGAGTAACTCATGTCCTGACTCCCCAGAACCTTTCTCCCATCTACAAAGCAAAGTGAGGGATATGATGGAATACTCCCCACTTGTCTGGTTGAGTGTCGCTCTAACTACACTCAAGAAGCTTGACACCGTCCAAGACAAAACTGTCCACTTGAGAGGCACCGCATCCACAAAAAATCCACTCCCTCTACCACAGTAGCAGCATGTACCATTTGCAGCAATTCACCAAGGCTCCATAGACATCAACATCCAATCCCACAATGATTTCCCCGAGAAGGACGAGGTCAGAAATACACCACCATCTACAAATTCCACTACAAGGCATTCTTCATCCTGGCTTGGAAACATATTGCCATTCCTTCAATATTGCTGGGTCAAAATCCTGGAACGCCTCTCTAATGGCATTGCTTAACAGCATGGTGGATTGCAGCAATTCAGGAAAGCAGCTCATCACAACCTTCTTGAGGGCAACTAGGGATGAGTAATAAATGCTGGCCAGCCAGTGATGCCCACATCCCATGAATGATTGAATTAATTAATTTAACAAATCCCAGTAGACTCAGTTCAGGACTAGTGCAAAGTAATCGCATCTACATCAATCCCAGGAACACCATAGCAACACTGCAATTTAATCAGTTTGCAGTTTTTAGATGTGTGAAAAAAAGTGAGATGGTGGACCGCTAAGGCGTGTACTGGTTTAGATGATAGCAGATTATTCATGCTAACTCACATATTTTGTAGCTAAAAACAGCACAACCCAAATGAATTATTAGGTCATGGTGTTCATATACAAATTATTAGGAGCAGGCTCAGGGCATTCACCCTTAAAGCCTGTTCTGGCATTCAATAAGGGCATGACTAATTTGGTTGTAGCCTCAATTTGATTTTCTTTGCTATCCGCAATATCCTTTGACTGCTTTGTATTCTTCCAGAGTTACTTACTTATAATTTGTATCAGCAGCTAACGTCTGACTAAACATCGCAGTTGCCTGCTCATTATGTGTATCTTGTTCATATCTGTCTTGTTGAAACAAACATTCTGGTCTTTTTTTATAAATTTCAATTTCCTGCTCATTATTTCTGCTTTTACAGAGATGGTGCTTTTTTTTTAGGCATCAGGAGGCTCAAAAAGGGGCAAAACTGTGGTAATGTTTGTTATGTTGTGACTGGTTCAAAAGTATTTATGAGACACAATGAACATTGAGCAATATGGTGTCTCCTCTGTGTGGAGTTATCAGCAACTTGAATGTTTATAGATTCTTTATTTTCTTTTATCTATTGTTGGGATAGGGGCAATAAAGGCTATCATTTCTTGCTCATCCACTAACTGCCCTTGAGAAAGTAATAACTAGCTTTTGTTTGGATTGACTCAGACTACATGATGGAGATGCATCCACATGCATGTATGTTTGCGGGGTTCCAGGATTTTATTGAAACATGGAATGGTTATAGCATGGACCATATATGTGCCAGTTTTCTGCAATGAACAGCTCAGCTAGTCCATTCCACTGTATTTTTCCGTGGCCTTGCAAATTATTTTAATCTGCAGGTGCTTATCCAATTCTATTTTGAAAGATAGGATTTATTCTGCCTACCACGGTCTCAGGTAGTAGATTCTAGATCTTAGCCACTTGCTGTGTAAAAACATTTTTTCCCAGATCATCAATGGGTCCTTTTGCCAATCATCTTACATCGGTGACTCTGGCTCTCCACCCTTCTGTCAATGGGAACAAATTCTCTCACTCCTTTAGTTAAACTCCCTAATGGTTTTCAAAGCCTATATCAAATCTCTTCATTATCCATTGTCTAAGGAGAACAGTACCAGCTTCTCCAATCTAACCTCCTAGCGGAAGTCCCTCATACCTAAAATCATTCTCATAAAATTTTTAATATTCTCTCTGATGATTTCACATCCTTAATAAAGAGTGATGCCCTGAATTTGACACAGTACTTCAGCTCTGAATGAAATATACTGAGTTATAAATGTGCAAGATATCCTCCTGACTTTTGCACTCTATGCCTTTATTCATTTAGCCTAAGATTCCTCATGCCCTTTCAACCACTTTCTCAACATGGACTGCTGGCTTCAAGAATTTGAAAACCTACGCAGCAAATCTCTCTGCTCCTTTGTCCCCTATTGTAGCATTTACTTTATATTCTCTCTTTTCATTTTTTCTTACCAAAATACATCACTTCACACTTCGCTGTGAAAAGTTCATTTGTCACATGTTGTCGATTCTCCAGCCATTGAACTCCAACACCATTAACATCACAGAACCATTGAGGATGAAGCCAATAAATATTTCAGGTAGTTGGTCAAAGTGTAAACAACCAGAAACAAAGTTGAAGTTGCAGAAATATCCTAACTCAGCTTTACCTTGGTTCTCTGAAGTTCTATCCTTTAGTGCCCTATACTTTCTGGGTAGACTTTCTGTATGTTTATCTGGCATCAACCAGACAAAATGACTTACAGTTATCAGTCACACAAGTTATAACACATTATTGTTTTGAATGAGCAAGAATGGAATATCTTGTAAGTACACCAAGATTTTGTTTTAAATAGTCATCTCATATTTATATCTAACGGTATTTTTCAGTAGAAAAGAGCCCAGTCTTTTGAGTTATTTATACTTTGACCATCTACCTGAAATATATATTGGCTTCATCCTCAATGGGTTCTGTGATGTTAATGGTGTTGGCGTTCAGTAGGCTGGAGAATGGACAGCTTGTGACAGATGAACTTTGCACAGAGAAGTGTGAAGTGATGTTTAAAAGGACAGGCAGGACAATTTCAAATTGTTGAGGAGAAAAAGCAGCTAACTGTGCTTCATTTTCAAATGAATGATCCATCCTTCCCTTTGTACGGTCAGTCCTAATTTTTTTTTCTGGGTCTAATGTGTCCTTTAAATGATGGATATGCCTCCATTCATAATAGGTTTGTCTAATGATATAGGGAAGTCTTTAGCTCCTCTTGGGAAGTGCAGAAAAATAGCAATTGTTTATTTAAATATAAAGTCTTAACTATGTTTGTGTACAATATCAAATAAATATTTATATTAAAACAGGAAAAATAAATCAAACCATTTCATATACAATGATATGACTCACTGATCAATATTTTTTATATAAAAGGTAATTGTATCTAAACTGTAACATTTTTTCCAGGTGTTGGAGGTAAATGGAGTGATAAGAACTGTACAGAAGAATTACCTTTTGTTTGTACTTACAAGCTTGTCTAAAGTCAAAAACATGTGATGATACTTTATTCATCCTTCTGAAAATGGATTCATTGCATTGAATTGTCTTCAGGTGGTAGTGTTGTTGTATTTGTGGTGATTGTAACTATTTAGTCCACCATTAAATAATAAAATCGATCGCATAACAATTTGTTTGGTATTTTCTAAAATACTTAAAATATTTAACATTCTTAAAATCACAGAACATCTTACAGGGCAGAAAAAGGCTATATAGCTTTTTGAAAGAGGTCTCATTTAATACCATTTCTCTTCAATGAGCACATTATTTAAATTAGTAACTATCCATTTGAGAACACTATAATGTTGTAACCAATCTCTGTCTCGCATGTCAAGTATTGAACAGTCTTACTCTCTTCTTGATTTTTAATGAGAGTACCTCAAAGCACCTCCATTCTGTTAATCCCAATGTCATATCATTCAGAGAATGCCTGGAGACATTCCTTAACGCCTTACTGTTACACGCCCAAATTCCTGCACCAATAAAGAGAACACTATTAAATAAATTGCATTGTTCTCTAGGAATATGTTGTGCAAGGTATATGAGGTAGTTACAAAAGCAAATACTTTACATGCTGGAAATCAGAAATGAAAACAGAAAATGCACATTTAAGGTTTGGCAGCATCTGTGGAGAGAGAAACAGAGCCCTAAATCTGTCAATATTTCCAGCATTTTTTGTTTTAGATTGAGTGTTTACCATGTTATACTTTTTTTCTGAAGTAGTTTTATAAATTATTGGGTAAGTCCTTTCCCCCCTTCAACAGATTCATAAAAATAGAAACAATCATAGTTCTGGTAATACACTTCATCCATTTAACATTCAAGAGAAGGACAGAACATACTCAATGTTTACAACTGCTGTTGAGAATCCTGTCGGAGGTTGGGCAGAGGGAAATATTTAATATGATTTCAGTAACATTAAAAGCCCATTAAGCACCAGTAGTTTTTTCCCCAATTTAGATTGGAATTTCACAATCCCTCCAGTCCCCAGAAGTGGGCACACCAGGTCAGTATAAACCCAGATGGATTGGAGAAGGATGTTGTGCCCTCTTAAGTGCCTTCTGATGCTGCTGTTATTATTTTCCTAGTGACCCAGACTGCCCACATTATGCTGGTGAGGTTACCTGGGTATCCCACCCATGCAGGATGGTAGGATCTTTGTGTCTGAGCACCCTGTGCCAAAGACCGCATAGAATGTTCCTACCTTGGATTTCTGTTTGTGGCCCTCCATGCTCTCTTACTGGGTCTGCCTGATCGACCCTAACAAGGTGATCTTAATTAGCTTTCAGTCTAGCCATCATCACAGCTCCTCATCAGGAACTGACTGCAGTCCCGGTGGGGGTCACTAATCCCACTAACACCATTGTTGCACTCAGTTATCCTCCAGCAGAATGGTTGCAGGCATTTTACGGAGTGGAAGCAGACTTTTAAGAAACATTAGTTAGAGTAATGTTCTGACACTGGATCAATCTGGTAAAATTTTCCATGAAAGCACAGTGCCTGAGGAGATGAAAATATAGCAGATTCGACACAGCAAAGAGGACCATGAGAGAGGCACAGTACAATAACTGAGAGAATTTGGTACGATCAAATTGCATGATCATAGCAGCCTAATGAGGTCCACAATAACAAGATAAATAGATTAAGAAATCATTTAAAATAATTTCATTACTAATTCATTTCAAATCATATTAAATCCGCTACTAATGGTTAAATAAGTAAATATATGCAATGTATATATTTATAAAGACTTAATAAAGACTGGATGCAGAATGCTTTGATATTCAGAAATGCTGGAAAACAAGAATCCTATGAGGTAAAATTTGCCCAGCTAAACTCTGAGATAGTGGAAACTGCCGATGCTGGAGAATCTGAGACAACAAGGTGTAGAGCTGGATGAACACAGCAGGCCAAGCAGCATCAGAGGAGCAGGAAAGCTGATGTTTCGGGTCTGGACCCTTCTTCAGAAGGGT
>NC_063349.1:24067611-24110583 GCF_021869965.1 Rhincodon typus | reverse complement strand
TCAGCTTTCCTGCTCCTCTGATGCTGCTTGGCCTGCTGTGTTCATTCAGCTCTACACCTTGTTGTCCCAGCTAAACTCTCCTATTTCTGAAAAACTCTTGCTGAGTTCATGGTGAAACTTAACTGTTCTTCCGGGTGAGTGATAAGGAATTTCTCCCTACTGCATTTCCTGACATCAGAGACCACTGTGTGATTACTGACTTCACTGCACGTGCTAGAACTCCTTTCCAAACGTTTTGTACCATTTCTTTTTGGCCTCCAAGAATAATCCGAATGGTCAGAAAGTGTTTTTTAATTAAAGCTGCAGAGACATTTTTTTTCTTTTTCTGTATGCATGTCTGAGTGTGCTTTGGGTTGATTAAAGGGATAAACATTTATACTTCTATCTTACTGGCTATGTAAGTTAATCAGTTATTGCAACTTAATTGAATTGGTTTTGTTTTGATAATAAACCACAAATTTTGTATTTTATAAAGAAACCTGGCTGATAGATCTTTTCATTTAAAACCTGATATAGATAAATTATTTAACTGGCCATCTCAGTAACTGTGAAATATATTTTTACTTTATGTTGTGACCATGCAGTAATGCAACTAGAGTGACGATGCACACCTCCAGCTCTACCCATTACAATACAAATAAATAAGCATTGTAATTGATTAAAACAGAGGTAAATTACACAACATAGGAATTACTAATGCTAAGGGAATAGAAAATACCACTAAATAAGAAACTGGCAAATAGATGAATAATAAATAGGAGTGAACAAGGTATACGGAATACATTTATAAAATAAGAAGTTTATACAAGTAAAATTGAGTAGAATACAAGGACAGCTGAAACGCATTCCCTGCAATTCCTACACCACCTGGAAACTCAAGGATACTTTGTGCATTCTGGATAGTGGCAAATCTCTCGGAGAATCCAGAGATTGCTGATTGCTCAAGCTCATGTTCTCTGAGCAAATTGAATCACTGCAGGATAATTTGAGAGGCTAAAAAATTTCCTGGATTGTGCATTCCAGGAAATGTCTACCCCAAAGCTAGAGAAAATTTAGGACAGCATAGCTCAGTACAGAGTAGAAAGAAACAGACAGTGCACAATCCCCCATGATTCAGGCATTGTCAAACATGTTTGCAGCACGGTGAAGGTGATGCCTCCTCAGACCAGAACATGGCACTGTGGGGCAATGGACTGCTCAGCAAGTTACAGAAAAGTGTGGGACTGCGGTGATTGTAGGAGATTCAAAGTCAGGGAATAGATAGGAACCCCATGGAGTGTTATCTTCTTGTTGTCAGGTTTAAGGACATCACCAACAGGGTAAAGAACATCTTGAGTTGGAAAAAGGAACAATCAGAATTCATGGGCCATGTATGTGCCAGTGACATAGAATGGAAAATGACTGAGGCCCTTCAGTCAGCAGTTTAGTTACTAATCAGAAAGTTCAAAACAGGACTGCAATGATATAATGTTTGAATTATTCTTGTGCACTAGTAAGAATAGGGACAGCTGGATGAAACAGTGAAATGCATGGCTGATGAAATAGGGGATGAAAGAGGGCTTTAAATGTCTTGGACAGGAAGCATCAGTTCTAGGGCAGGAAGAATTGACTCACAATGGACAAGATGCAGCTTAACTGACCTGAGCCAGTAGCCCCATGGGGAGGTTAGCTAGCACTGTGGGAATTGTGTGACTGAATGTGTCAGGGTCATGGGCACCAGGATGAAACAATAAAGAAGAGAAACAGGTTGCACAGACAAGAGACAAATAGCCCCAGTTTTAAAATGTCCAAAAATATGTGTACTCAGGCATTGGACAATCATGAGGCTGTCTAATACGTATTTGAAGTATATGTGTTTTGTTTAAATAGGACAAGTGACCCAGGTGGATTGGTATTGAAGATTGGCTGGCAAAATCAAACAAACTCAAGTACAGAGGATCTCTAAATAAAGTGAATACAAGTGCCAAACAGAAAGAATGACAATACAATAGCAGCAAACAGAAAAGGAATCAATGATCATTTACAAATAAATAATAAAGTGTAGTCAAATGAAGAGAGGAGTTCCTGAGTGAAGGTGGGGATGAAATTGTCAATCAACATTCTCTTTAATAAAGAAGATGTGCCAGGTACAGTAAGGGAGAAAGCAATAGCAACAATAGAGTGAACAAAAACATTGGTTGTGGTCAAACTTTCTAATTTCTCAGATAGAGAGATAAACTGGAGGATTGCAAAAGTTGCACTTGTGTGCAAACAAAAACTGGAGGGATATGTTGAGCCTATTGTTGGTGCTGAGAAAACTTAGAGACAATCTAGGATACAACAAATTGGCACTTGAAAAATTATGGGCTTATGAATGAAAGTCACCATGGACTTGCTGAACACTGTATTTCTAATGAAAGAAGGGTCTAGAAATTACAAGATTTACCTGATTGCATTGGGCAGCGTTTTCATAGAATTGTAGAATCATAGAATCCCTAGAGAGGTTATTTGGCTCATCGAGTCTGCACTAACCCTCCAAAGAGCATCACACCCAGACTTAGACCCTGACCCTATCCCTGTAACCCTAAATTTACCGTGGCTAATCCACCTAGCCTGCACATCCATGGATAATACTGGACAATTTACCGTAGCCTATCCACCTAACCTGCACATGTTTGGGCCCTCATTTTATGGGCCCTCATTGCCAGGTTTGCAGGTGGAAGGAGCAGATTAAGGCACAATGTTCCCCATGTATTCTGCCTCCACTCACCCACTTGCCCACACCCTATTTCAAGTTCTCATGTGCTTGGTCACTAATTATTGGTCACTTAAGGGAAGTTTCCCACCTTGGCCTCAATGGGAGGATTTCAGTGATTGCTGGAAGTTTGACAGATTATCCTGTTTGGATCTTGGGTATGGGGCAGTGTGTTTCCATACTGGTACCCTTCTGAGATTGGGAGGCACGACCACACCACCAAGGTGTTGGCCCTCTCAAGTAATACCTCCTCACCTGCCCTTCACCTCACATCCTTCCCTTCCTCTGCACAAGACACACAATGTTTAGATTCTGGGTTACAGGCCAAGCAGTAGCCTTTTTGGCCGGCAGCTCTCTGAGGCAGGAATTCTGAAATCGAACATATTAACATACAAAATAGGAGTAAAGTTAGACTATTCAGCCCCTCAAACCTGTTCCACCATTCAATAAGATCATAGTTGATCTGTTTGTGTTTAATTTCACATTCTCATCAGCCCCTAATAATATTTGCTTAATAAGTATCTGAGAGAAAGTAATTTTGTTTTAAACCAGTGCCCAATGGAGGCTGGGTAATTGACTGTATTCAAGGCTGAATTAGACAGATTTTTAATCAGCAAGGAAGTTAACGGTTATAGAGCCAGACAAGAAAGAGGCCACAGCCAGATCAATCGTGGTCTTACTGAATAGTGAAGCAGGACTGAGGGTCTGAATGGCTCATTCTATTCCTAGTTTTTTGTTCTTATGGCTTCAGGTAAAATTAGATTGGGTCCCTTGACATATCAGAACATTTTGTAAGAGTGGTAGACTAAGTAACCTTTCTTTTGACAAATCAACACACTATGACTTGACCCTTTGCTGACTGATTATCTGAAGCATCTGACGGCATTCAGATATATACTGACATCTTCAATGCTTTTGCTACATGGATCTGCAATGCGCCAATAGAGCAACTTACGAACTGGCTCGATCAGATAGTGTGGCACAATTGTGTGTAACAAATGCAGAGTGAATCCAATGTTACAGAATGCCAAGGGAGCTAAAATCTATTTGGTTTTAAAAATGTTGATAGCTTTCTTGTCTGCCAGTTGCAGTATAATATTTCTAACACAAGATGGCAACAATAACCCATCTAACTAATGAGCAGACTAAGATGTAGTCGCTTTGTAAAAACGTCACCATTGCAAAATTCACCTGACACTGTGGTTACTGTCACAACTATAGAGTTCATAATCTTATTTCACTAATAACTTCCGCAAGATTCAAAACCAGATGGTTCATTTAACAAGACATTCATATATATATAGGAACAAAGAGATCTAGGACCTAAATATACAAGTCTCTAAAAATTAAAACGCAAGTAGAGGAAAGCCAGTAGGTAACCAATAATGATTGGAAATGCATGTACTCATTATACTGATCACCATTTTGGAGTATACAACATGAGTTAAACCAGTAGTTTTATTTTGCCAGTTTTACCAGTTTATTAATTATTCCCCATATGGCCATTATGAAAGCAAAGCAAGCACAAGGGTTTACTTCTAGAGGATTGACTTGAAAAGTTATGCTAAAATTGGATCAATTTTTACATAGATCACATATGAAGGACTGTGTGCAGTTTTGGTGGCCAGATAATGAACAGGTTCTGGAGGGACTTGAAAGAATGCAAAAAAGATATACAGGAATAACAGCGGAACTGCAAGGTTATACTCATCAGGAAGAGATGGCTAAAGTGTTGTATTATTGCATGGATATCAGACAGGCACTATAGCTTTAAAATTACTCGATTAAATCACAGCATGTGATGCACTAGTACATAAAGTATGCATATTACTTTCTGTTCATTCAATCAGCATTCAGAGAGGCATGGCAAACAACCAGCTGTTAGCTAATCATTCTGTTAATATAAATGTACAATATAAATGTACAGTACAATATAAGCATGGCACCCAGGCTGTAGATGTAAGTCTGAGATGTAACAGTGGTAGAGGCAGAAACCCTCATAACACTTAAATATTTGGATGTGCACTTGCAATGACAAAGTATCCAAGATTATGGGCCAAGTGCTGGAAAATGGGATGAGAATAGTTAGGGGGTTGTTTTTGCAGACGTGATAAGTGTTTTTCGTTTGCTGTCAATAAATTTCCAGATATCCACTAAATACAGATGCAACATTTTGTTGCATGGAATACATGGACTAACGTGTAGAAAACCACAAGAAGCACATTCTGTTGGCAGTGAGTGATTACATCATAGGCTGTGTATCTTCTCTTGAACGGAGAAGGTTGAGGAATGACTTTATATTTAAATAATGAAAGGTTTTGATAAAATAGAAATAGAGAGCAAGAGCAAAACCATAGGCCATCAACACTAGGTAGTCAACAAGGAATCAAGTATGGAATTTGTAATAAATCTTTTACCCAAAGAGTGATTACAATGCAGTTAGAATGAGAGAGAAAGGGACGCTGAATTCGGTTGATTGAGTTAGACACAAAGGGTGGAAGGGGGCTTAGAATGTAAACATCGAGATTTTTCTATCTGTTGTTTTCTATATAATTCTATGTAATTGACTCAACCTCAATCACCAAAAGATTCATCAATCTGTGGGGAAACTCGTACCATTTTTATATTAATCTAAACTTTTAAAGCATTCTGTGAACTGTAATGTGTTGCTTAAAAATTGTTTCCTTTGAAAGGCTGCAATGAAACATAGAATGCAAACTTTACCAATTCTCCCATTCACAATTACTTTGTGCTATTCATGGATCCCAGTGATATCTTGACCTCTGGGCCATGGGAAAGAACAAGGCTTAAGTATCTTCTCCTACTCCCCCGGCAAGGAACCTTAGAAAATTATGAAAAAACTAATCTTATCCAGGCATGTAACATCCAGGACTTGGTGGGGGTTGCGATTGTGTTACTTTTAGTTGGATTAATGATGATTTCACCAGAATGTGAGATTGTCAATTGTAGAACTTCATTGCTCCTGTGGATGAGTGGAGCACAAGTTAATGATTCAGTTTGAGGGATCAGTCTTTCTCTTGATCATACTATCTCTCTGTACTTCATAATTTGAACTGGTTTGAAAAGATAAAATTATTACATTTAAATCTGTCACATTCATTTGATGTACAATGAGGTTGTGGGCTGAACCTTACAGTTTTGGCTGCCAGTTTCATTGAGTATCAAGAACAGTTTCTTCTGGTGAGGCCTCTCAAGATCTTTCGCCATTCTTACAACCTTGCTTCAATAACCATAAGCCAACAACAGCGATGCTTCTCTTTCCCAAATCTAACCCAATTCTACCTCTCTCTGTACCTGGAACAACTCACCACTGCTAAGATAGCCAAACTTGACTGGTGCCAATGTTCCATCTCTCTCACTGTTTCTTGCAACATCTTCCTTCACTGGCTGTCACTCACTCCAACCCCCAACAGCACTCATCCTGCTTACCCTCTGTACTGGCTGCACACTTGCTCGGGAAGACTCCTCATTATCGCCCTTAATCTCTGCCTTTCTCATTCCAGGAGGAAAACAGCCCACAAGAGGGCAGCAAGATTCAAGATGATTAATAAACTGTCCAGCATTTGACTCCTCATCCCTCATGTGGAGCGATCCTGACTCTCACCGTCCTGAGTAGTTGACTGACCGTGTCGAAGACCCTGAATTGATATCAGAGATTGCCCTTGACTTACTGTACCAGACCCACTGACTGAAGATTATCTCTCTTGATTTGATGAAGGACTGCTGACAACCATAACAAGCTTCCTGGCTTTGTATCTGTATTATATGGTAAGGCAAGACAGCTTTGTATCTCTGGCCCAGAGGCAGGGTGCAAAGACACAAAGTAGCAAGGGGTGCTGTGAGTGCCCAGGTAGGCTCAAAGTGAGTGAGTGCTAAGACAGCAAGCAAACAGCTCAGAGATGCAGCCTGGACCAGTCCATGAGCTGGGTATGTGTTCCTGAGCACAGTGTGTCCTTGCTGCAACATTCCACTGATAGTTGATGGTGCAGCCCAAAGTACAGCATTGAAGAGCAGAGATGTGCCATGAGGGTTCTTAGAAGCTGGTACATATCAGTTGCCAATGTCCGGATGTGGGGTGCTCGTGGCCAGCTCCCATGGATTGTACCCTGAGATTGAGGTCCTTTGGAGCCAGTGCTGAGTTGCAGTCTCCAGGCACCGACTCTGGTTTCCATATGGAGAATTCTATGTCTCGCAGCAGATAGGAAGATGTATATTAATGGGGCAAGATGTTTTATTAATGAGGTCATTAACATGCAATAATCCTCTTTAATAGGCAACTCACCACTACTGAGGAAGAATCTAACTTTGCCACCCAGAATTTAGTCAAAATGCAATGAGTTGCATCCCAACCCCAACCTGCCCCACGTCTAGCTAAGCTTTCTGGATTTCCTTCACGATTCTGCCACATTTTTCACCACAACCCATGTCTTTCAGGCCACTATAAGATTCCATCATATGTGTCAGCACATAAATACTTAAAGATAGAAAGAAAATAGCAGCAAGCAAATAGAATGGGCAGAATGGGCTGTATTGTAAGTACTCCAATAACAAAATGGTCACAAATTAGGCAAAAGTTAAGGTTTTGGAGAGATTTAATCATGCGTTCTATATGCATGGAGAGTAATGAATGATGTAGTAAATAAGGAGAAAGCATTAGAAAGGTCATTAACTGAAGGCTACACATTTCAGATAAACAAACAGGAAAAGTGAAAGAGTTTTACACAGGAGGTTGCTGAAATCTGGAATCTACTGTCTTAAAGCAGAGTGGAAGTAAATTCAACAATAACAAAGCAGAAAAATGGAAATATACTTGAAAAGATATGCAGGGTTAATGGGAAAATAACAAAGCTGTGGAAATAATTATAGAGGTCTGAAGACTGACACAACCACATTGCATTTTTCTGTACTATATGACCCTACAATATCTGCTTGGTCCACTCCCTGAGAAGAAATCCTTGGTACCCCAATGGTTTCCTGAGTCAAGGAGTTAGTTATCGGAACAAAGGCCCCACTGAGCTACCTCGTCAATGTTCCCAAATGGGCCCCACTTACATCTCAACTGCCAAAGTATTTCTGTTGCATCTGTGTCAGGTAGCAAATATGGATCAAGATGCAGAACCTCCTAATATAGGGCAGAAGCTCTGCAGAAGGATCCAATTAGGTTTGTGGCCATTTTGCCAGACTCCATCAGTTATGACAGTCCCCTTCCTACATGGCTCCAGATTATCATCCCTGTGGAAATTCAGAAACTGAATTCATGACTTCCAGCTCTGCATTTCTCCATTTTTGAGATGTCAATTTTAACATTAATTTGTGTTTTAATTACATGCTATTCTGTCCAATTTAGGACTTATGCTGAGTGATAATTAATATTCAACATGTATAATGAAAAAACAGATGTTAAAATATCCATTTTCAGTTTATATTTTATTGAAACATAAATATTTCACTTGAATAAAGCAAATGTCTAACAAGTTGAATAAAAGCCATAAAGGGAAAAGCCTTCACAAACCATAAGTTTCTATATTTAGTGGCACACAATGGGAGGAGCAGTGCTTTTATCACTTAACAATATTTCAAACAATGTCAAATCTCAGGACTCATAGTTGCTGTGATATGACTGTGTAGGAAAGAGCCAGGTGCTAAGTGGATATTTTGCAAATATCAACACCAAGTCAGCATTCCACACCATTTTAAATCCTAAAGTGATTAGAAAAAGCATCCTCTCATTTTGCATTGAAAGGCTTTTTTGCGCATGTGGTGGATAAATATGGAGCATACTCCAAAAGCATTGTGTGCTATGTCAGGAATTTCCCACCAACAATCTTGATAGCAATTAGCCGGGGATACACATCTCTCTGGTCTCTCTTGACCCTTGGCTCAATTCACAGGACACACAGATCCCATTGTTTCCACTTACAAGCAGCATAAAGTGAACCACAATAGTCTATTTTGTGGCATTAGACACATATGGGATTTGTGTAAAACCCAATCATTATTTGAAATTTCCCATTAATTTCAATTAGTAAGAAATGGAATCATTGGGATGGAGCAGTGGACAGAGGGTAGCAGAACAATCTGAGTCCTGCTAGTCTGTTTTATTGGTGTTAATCAAGGTAATGGCTGAACTGTGTTTTCCATGAATCCAAATGTGATTTTTTTTTCTGGTTTTGTACATTTGTCCCTTGGATAATACTGTCTAAACGATGTTCTTAATGTAATGCATAATGGTAACATTCTAATGAATTACAAATAACCATAAAGTTCAGGCAGCAGAAATTCAGTTTAATTCGATCCTTAAGGCTAGCAAAGATACTTTCATCTATCAGTGTAGGTGGATTCAAAATTCAGGAGCAGATGTGAAAGAATGCTGTTGGTGCCTGCTGCTCAAGAAAACTATAAAGTTTTTGAATGAACCCAATCAAGCTAAGATAATTTTCAGGAATGATTGCATTGACACTTAATATACTTTGACAATGCTCTCTGCCCTTCTGATTGGCAGAAACCCAGCAAGGTCGGTGGATGGAGGGGTAGTGGTTGAACCTGTGGATTTAATGCATTAAACCATGCAATTTGGAGATTGATATGCTGGCTTGAAAGCTTGAAAATCTATGGAATGAATATTATTTTATTTTAATTAGATCAGCTATTTAAGCAGAAATAAATACAAGATGTACAATAAATGACAGTTAGCCGCTTTAAGCAAAAAGGATAAACTTAATCTCCGATACTGGTTTTCCCATTGCCTTCTCAACACAATAGTTAAACTAAAGTTTCAAGAAGACCACAGTCTAAACAAATTTAAGCCTGTTTCCAATTTTGGAAAAAAATCATATAGAATTATTGTATATTCATAATGCAATTGATATATGCCTTTGGCCTAGATTTTCCAAACTGGATTGAATGAATATGTTAACCTTCAATGATGGGAAGTAAAGTTTCCTACTGGTAGTAACTTTAAATATTTAAACAAACAAATTACACTATCCAGGACAAAATAGGCAAGGTGCATAGAGAGCAGCCACTAAATCATTTGTGATGGAGTTGGGCCAGCTCCTGAATTTTTTTCCAATTTCTCATCTCAACTCATTAAACGTGGTGTATCTCTGTTCACATATAAACTCAGATTTCTGCTTTCTGCTGTTAAAACAATTTGTTGACACAGTTGCTTGTGACTAATATTGAAAGGGATCTGTGGTAACCATTAAATGTTTGACTGCATTTCTCAGTGTTCTTTGATCATGCTGTATCCCTTGCATACCTGTTGTAAGACAGAACATGCCTCAGAAGGATATTTTTTCTTTTTTTTAAACACACACTTTCTTTAAAAATATAAGAACAGCTGCAAACTTTATAGAAGCTGAATGATGATTCTGTGCTTTTTTTTTCTCTTTCAGGAATATATTCACTAATTACTGTAACAATAAATCATCTATTATGAATACAACTATTCTATTTTACATCTTCACTTTACACAATTCCTGTAAACAATGCACTCAAAAACTTTTCCATAAAAGTGCTTTCAATTGCAAGACACTGCTTCTCAAAAAAGAGACCATTTGAAAACTTACAGAAAACCTATAACCATGCTGAAGTTGGCACTTCATTTACATGACTTCTTCAGTATTTAATATTAAGAGGGTATGATCTTTGGGGTCTTAGTAGATTGTTGGAAATGTGCACAGATTCTCTGGAATCTCACAATAGTCTTGCATACCCAGGCAGTCAGTTCATCAAAATTGTTATTAAATCCCAAATGTTGCAAAGGGAAACAGAAAATGAAACACTGAAGATCTCTTAATCCTGCCTTGCTACTATTTCATAACGCCATGAAACTGTTGATCAGAGTCATGCTGGAGCAGGGCAAATTAAATAGAATTTGAATCACAGTAACATTGTGGTCTGTTCCATAAATTAAAATCTTCATTCGTACATTTCATTATTTTCATTTATAATGATGAATATTAACTGAAATAAGACACATCTAGAATCACAGTTAACATTGGACATTTAGTTGTGAGGTTTGCAAGTGCAGGTTGGCTGAAAACAGTCAGTACCTTGCTGCAAACTGCTAAAGGGATATGTTGTTTGATATGACATGTCATTTTTGGGACATACAGACTACATTACTGGCATCACACCAGGATTTAAATTAATTGCAAAGATTTACAATGATAACCAGTTTAGGATTGTCAGTAAGCTTGCAGTGTTGTTCACTTGCATATATCAGAAACTCATATATTCATATGCAGGGCCAGGTTCCTTGCAGGCAGAAGGAACATGTACACACAGTGCTTGTTTCAACTCAACAAAAAAGATGCCAACATTTCAAGTGCTTTGACCAGTCAGGGTCAACATATTTGGCATAAAATCTAAACAAAACCTGACCGTTATCTCTCGGTATTATTAACTCATGCATTCTCCATAGCAACACCTCTACCAATCAGAGCCTATTTGCCAACCAATCAGGATTCTCCTCTCACAGAGAGTAAACATTTTTTCTCTTAAATTGGTATTCCTGCAAGTTGTTCTAATGAGGTTAAAATGAAAAGCTTTGACAGAATATGCCTTTTTTGAGCAACACTCAAGTTCCGTACTATCAAATGACATTTATATTATAATGATTAATTTTTTTTTCTTTGTTTGGCAATTTTGAAGAAAGTCATGAGTACCAGATACTTAACGTTTCTTTACACTTTGTCATTTGTCATTGGATATAATTTGCTGATTATGTGCTAGTGGTAGGAAGCCCATCTACAAGTAAGTGCTTTAACAGGAAAAACCAAACAGTGCACTTTCAATTTTCTGATATGAGTTGTCAGTGCATTTCCCGTTGACAAATATTCAGAAGATGTCTGTTGTTAACTCATGAACTAGATAGCTCACAAATATATTGCATGTTGTCTCCATTCAAAAAAAGGGAATGAAATAATATCTGATTAATGGAAGACTGTGTCTGGTCATTAAATGGGGCATGAAAAGCTCTTTGATCATTTGCAGAAATAGTGCTTGGATGATTTGGCAAACTGGATTGGCTTTTTCTTTTTTTTTATAGATTAAGATATCCCTATGCTTCAAAGCTTGAAGGAAATTCCAATAAAAGAGTCCTTAGAGTGTTGCCTTCCTGAAAATTAATAAATTGAATCCAAAGTCTGTGATGGAAAAGGAGTAAAAACAGAAGGCAGAGAAGAACCATTTGCACCATCAAGTCTATAATCTGAGACTCACAGAAAGATCGAAAGTAAAAAGAGACCTTTTAACCCAAAAACTACCCAGAGATAATACCTACATTGGCATTCCTAACATTATATGTTTATCCTTTCCTTTGGGGAACACTAAGTGCATCTTCCTTCTCCAAGAAACATCAAAGAATGTATTGCAATGCATTATTATCTTTAAAACGCTGAACCTCTCTTTTTAACAGGCATTGATCCCTTTGAAATATTTAATGGATGTCAAATGGATGACTTACACAAGAAACCAGTTCCATATGTTCACTGCGCATGAAAAAGAAACATATTTTATTTTCGTCACGACATCTGGCGATAATAAAAATAAAGACCAGGGACCACTCTGAATAATTTAACCACAGGATGATTTAACTATGGTATGAACACAACTGAAGCCATAATGTTCCTCCTCATTCTTAAGTCTTACATGACAAAATTATCCAGGCATTCCCTCCTGCTAATTCATTCCTTCAAATAGTCATCAATATTTGGAGGAGATTGGCTATAATCCCAAATTATGATGGATTAACAAAAATACCACAGAACATGAGCACTACTTTTAAACTGGTTACTTGAAAACCTATGGAAGTACAATAGAAATAACACCACCACTGACAACTTGTAGTTATAGTGAACCTTTATATAACTAAAACATCCCAAGGTGCTTCACAGGAGTGTCATCAAACAAAATAAGGACTGGTGATCCTAAAGTTTGGTCAAAGAGGTAGGTTTAAAGAAGAATTATGAAGGAGGTGAGACAGGCAAAGAGGTTCTGAGAGGGATTTTCAGAGTTCAGATTATTAGTAAGCAAAAGCATGGCTACCTACGGAGGTGTGATTAAAATGGGTGATGCTGGTCACACAGCAATGATGCTGATTTTAATCTTCAGTATGCAATGAAATTAAAGGATTTCATGCAGGATGGTTGTCATAATCAACATTAACACTGGACTCGTTTTAATACAGCAGGAATGAAGAGCATATAACTGCTTGGATGGACTGATGAGAACTTTTTAGAACTGTATGTTTGATCACTGGCTTCTGCTTTACATAGATGCCATATAGCTGTGACAAGAAGTTGACTTGCTAATAAACAAAGCCAAAGTAGAACAGTTGTTGTGACAATTTGGAATCCTTGGTCTATTGCAAAATAAACAACTTCAGTACCAAATTTGAGGAACACATATCTTCTGTGTTCTGAGGAAGGGTCACCGGACCTGAAATGTTACCTTTGATTTCTCTACACAGACGCTGCCAGACCTGCTGAGCTTTTCCAGCAACTTCTGTTTTTGTTTCTGATTTACAGCATCCACAGTTCTTTTGGTTTTCATAGATATCTTGGTTGTTGCTGGGCTGGAGCAAGTTACAGAGGCAAGGAGAGGCGATGCCATAAGGGATGTAAAAAAAGGATTAAATTTTAAAATATGTTGCTTAATTAGAAGCCCATTGAGTGTAGGTTAATTATGTGAATGGGGCTTGGTGTGTGTTAAGAACTAGAGTTATTTCTTTGATCATTTGTGGATGACCTCAAGTTTACAGAGGCAAGAATATTAAAGGACAAGCATACATTGGAATTGAGAAGATCAAAAGTAATGCAAGCATGAATCAGGATTTTGTCAGAGAGTTTGTGATGCTGTTGGAGGGGGCTTGGGAAATGGGACATCTTAGTGATGGCATGGATGTGTAGTCAGAAGAACATTCGGGGGTAAAATTTGACACAAAGTTTGTGAAAAGTCTAGTTCAGCCTCTGATAATTTGTCTGGGAGGTGGATGGAATTAGTGGCTAAGGAACAGAATTTGCAGCAGAGATCGATGACAATGAATCGTAAATAAAACAGCAAAAGGAGGTCATTTGGCTCATTTGCTGACATATGAAAGCATAGAAGCCTAATGTCGCGATCCAGCTCTTAATTTCAAGCTTTGTAGGCTGGGGGACTTTGCATGCATGTCCAAATGCTTTTTAAATGTGATAAGGTTTCTGCCTCCACCATCCTTTCAACCAGTAAGGTGCAACCTCACATCACTCTGAAAACTCTCCTCCATTCTGCTTTAATCCTTTAACTAATTATCCTAAATCTATGATCCCTGATTATGGCATCTTTATTTAGTGAAATCAGTTGTTCACATCCCCTTTAACTTGGCCCCTAATCATTATATGCACTTTAATATTTTTTTCTCAAATTGATCTTTGATCAATGAAAAGGTAACCCGTCAAATCTTCCCCCATAGTTAAACTTTATCATCTTGGCAACTTCCTTGTAAGCCTGCACTGTATCTCCGGAGTAATGGCATCCATTCTGTAATACAGTGACCAAAACACTAGTAGTCTAGTTGTGGTTTAACTAGTGCTTTATATGGTCAGAACATAATGTCATAGTTCTTATATCCATGCCTCAGGCAATAAAAATGCATTATATGTGTTCTCAACATGTTATCGACCAATCCTGGTCACTTCAGGGAACTGAATGCATGTATGCCAAGGTCCTTCTGCTCATTTACATTTCTCGGTATTCTAGCATTTATTGTACGTTCCCTTGCCTTCTTTACTTTACCCAAAGGCATTATCTCATACTTCGTTGGATTGGATTCCATTTATCAACCTTCTGCCCACTTGACCCATCTATTTGTAGCTTCCTAAATCTACAACTTCCTTTTTTCATTATGAATCACAAAGCCAATTTTTTTGTATCATCTGCAAACTCCTCAATTATATTGACCGTGCGTAGCCCCTGCCATTAACAGCCTTTTAGTCATAAAAACACACATCGACCATGATAACTTGCTTCTTGCCACTGTGCTGATTTTTGATGCAGCTGCCTCTTTCCCTTGAATCTAATGGGCATTTACTTTTCTGATCAGTCTGTGAGAGGCATCCAAAACCTTTAAAAAGTCATTACAGACTGTATCAAACGTGTTATCCTTATCACCCTTAAATTATTCAGGTGTAACTTTCCCTTAAAAAATTCATGTTGACTGTTTCCCTAATTAATGTGTAACTTTTAAACAACAATTTAGAATGACAATGGCTTTAGTCTTCCCAATAGATAATTAGAAGAAATTACTGCTCACCCGATGCTAGATGCAACCATCTTATAATTTAGAGATAGCAGAGGGTTTGAGAGTAAAGTGTTCTTAGCGTACATGTGGCAACTGATGCAATTTTTTGTTTGATATTTTCAACGATGACCACATAGTTGAGAAGTAGGAAAGGGTCATGGATAAATTGGTGGGAACATAAGAGGTAACTGTGCAGGAATAAAGACAGAAGTTACTGCAATACTATATGCATAAGGCTACAAGGCTATGGGCCAAGTGCTGGAAAATAGGATTAGAATAGTTAGGTGCTTGCTTTTGAGTTGTGCAAATTTGATGGGCAAAAGGGCCTTTTCCGTGCTGTAGACCTCTATGACTATGCAAATGAGGCGTATAAAGTCAGTCCCACTCACTGCGTCACACTGGAGTGGCACTGGGGAAGGATGGTGTTGTCAAATATGCAAAAAGCTTCAGATTAGACGAGAAGAACGATGAAGGATAGTTTACCAATTGCAATAGGAGATATTTCATGGCTGTGATAGGGCAAAAGTCTTGTGTGAGAGATTTGAACATAGAGTTCTGAAAGATTGATACTTATTTAGGGGGTGACAGCACATTCATGGACAACTGAGAAATGGTTTGCACAGATGTAGGAGTCATTTTATTTTTGTGGAGAAGGTTAGTCATGGAGGATTTGGAGGTGACAGGGACAGTAACTCAGAGAAATTGCCAACATTGTCGGTTACCATGGAAGCCACTGAAGTAGAACCAAGGGACCAAGGGAACAGAAGGGGGGCTCGTGGACAAGATGTTCTCAGAGGGACACGAAGGGATATAGGAGAGAAGCTAGAGAAAGACTGAAGTTTAAGGATGGGGTGGGTGGTGGAGAAGGGGACGGATGTTTAGTCCATTGCCATGGACTAGGGGAAGAGAGGGCAGTGGCAGAGGCAACTGATCAGATGGTCCCAACCTTAGAAGGAAAGAAGTTCAGAACTTTTTGTGCTCATTGCTGGATGCACAGGAGGAAGAGAGAATGATTTTTAAAACATCCTTGCAGTACTGAAATGAAGTCAGGATTTACATTTGACTTGCCAGATTACCATGTCAATTTTTCCAAATGACAGCAAGAACTGGTAGTGCTTCAGGGGCAGATCTGGTGGTGAATTGCTCAACCAATTGTTTATAATATCAGCTCAAATTGTATCCCTTGGATCTAAATGGCAGCAAAAGAAAGAGTAATGGTTGTTATGAGGATTGAAACATCAAATTCTGAAATGTGGCACGGTTGAGCAGATTATTAGTTGTACTGTGGTAAATTGAGGATCAAAGGATTTTTAGTAAACGAATTGGGAGTTTCCTCAAAGGTCAGAGACAGAAGGAATGAGTGCAATGGGGAAGGGGGTGTGGGCAGAATGTAATACAGGAAAGTGATTACAGAAGGCCCATGTCTGTGATTGGTACAATGAGAGTAGTAAGGTCACTTGTGATGACACAGTCAAGGAACTGGCTATGAATGGGTTGAGGAGTTTACATGGTGGGAGAGATTTTGGGATGATAAGAGGGCAATGAACTCAGAGGACTGAAAGCCTGATGAGTTCAGATAAACGTTTAAAACATCAAGGATGTGAAGTCCTTGGCTAAGGATGAAATCAGTGAAGATATCTCAACAAGAAATTTCTATTGCACTTGGAAGAATGGTGGAGAACATTGCTTTTGAAAGTGAGGTGAGAGAGCGAAACAAGGTGAAATGTGAAATAAAGAAGACAAAGTCCCAGAGCAGTAGCAGATCAGGCCAAGGTGCCATGACGACAGTTTTAGTGGGTAAATGCTGGATGAGTTTATCAGGCAGGGAGGCTTCATTAAGTAACAAGGTGGAATCAATTCTCAGACAAGTTTCCATTAAGGCCATGGTATCAATATGATCATCCACAATAAGGTCATGGATGGCAGGACCTTGTTTACAAGTGAAAGAACATTCTGCTGTGCATATGTCTACTTCATGGCTCTTGTGTTTGAGAAAGTAACTTTTCGTTTTGTAAGTTCAAGTATTGACTGTGAAGAATGGGACATCTGACTTCGCTAAAGATCTGAAGACATCAGATTTGTAGTTATTCTGGTACAGGAGATGCTATTTATATGGTTTCCCAGAAATAGGATAAATTTTGGAATTAATAGGCAATTAACTTACGTTTCTATCTGGGAATACACTGTTATGGTGATATTGCCATGGAAATGAGTGAAACGCAGTGAAATTTTCTGTTTTGAGTTTATCTCTGTGGAGTCAGTTGGTGAATTGCTAGTAAACAAGGACTGGTTACTGCAATGTGTGTGGATGAACAGCAAAGTGATTCGAGTCAGTTTTGGATCATATGTAACATGGAATTCATTGGAAGGCAAGACATAAAGCCAGACTTTATAAATGCTAGATTATAAATGCTAGATCTATCACCCATGATACAGGCTCAGGGTAAGCGCCAACATTCAGCACAGAATAAGATTAAGTTGGAAATCGGGAAAAAATTGATAGGAAGATTCATTTCACTGAAAGGTAAAGTAGGAAATTAGCAGAAAATATCTCAATAAAAGACAGTTATCCTTGCTACAGTTGGAGTTCTGAAAGTAATCAGATTTGTTGAAGTTTGAAACCATTGCAATGAACTGTCAGAAGCCAAAGTTGTTTTCTGATGTTTTAAGCCACTGTGCAGGACTCAGGGAGGCCTGTGTTGCCTGAGCTGTGGAATCCAGGTTGTGAGGGCAGTAAAGAAATTGTAAGGTCTCTTAGTCAAAAGCTAATGGAAGGGCCCACATGAAATCTTGTACCTTGGAAAATAGCTGTAAGACTGAGGAGAAATCACAGTGAATTCCAAAAAAAACAGTGACTTTTGAGTTGGATCTCAGGAAAAGTGAATGAACCTTAAAGATTTTGTAAGACAAGACCGGAACCAAAAATAAGAATTGAATTTATAGCACAAGTCTGCATGATTTAAAGTGTTAATAGTGATTACTCTGTTTAATTCCCTTTGAAATACAATAAATACAATCTCATGTTGCAGTGGTAACGTCCTTGCCTCTAAGTTAGAAGTTCCTGTTTCGAATCTCACTCCAGAATTTTGGGGTCAGGGATGGTGTACTCATAATGTGGCCAAAAATGTTAAGTATCAACTCATAAATCCTTCTAACATACAGAAATGGCGATGGTAAGTGTGCAAGTGATTTCAGGTCAGCCACATAATGGAAACAAAGTTGGAGCCTCTATCATCACTGTATGTAGCTCTGAAATACAATCTTAATGTAAACGTATACATCACTCCTTACCACTTAGCACCATGCTCAAACCTCACTCTTCAACTGCTGACTGAGTTCCTCTCAATTGAATGTCATTTGGAGAAAGCACTGAGGATGACAAAGAGCAGAATGTACTCTGTATGGGGGATGCGGCACTGACCGAGCTAGTCGAGACACAAAGGACATTCTGCTAGACTGGACCTGCAGCAGGTGGTGAGCGAACCAACAAGAGGGAAAAACACAACTGATCT
Source organism: Rhincodon typus (assembly GCF_021869965.1). Taxonomy (NCBI): domain Eukaryota; kingdom Metazoa; phylum Chordata; class Chondrichthyes; order Orectolobiformes; family Rhincodontidae; genus Rhincodon; species Rhincodon typus. The sequence goes on along the minus strand of NC_063349.1, from coordinate 24,092,030 downwards.
CATCCACAAAAGTATTGGTAAGAGAACACTGCACAGTCCTTCTGTGGATAACCTCCATCACGTTGTATGGCACTAGCACCGTACTAAGTGGGATTGATAGCCATCAGATCTAGCAACTCAAAACTTGGTATTCACGAGGCAGTGTAGGCCATCAGTAACAGCATAAACGTAATCAAATACAATCTCCAACCTCTGTTAAGTGATTTGACAATCCATGCGTCAAACCTAATCTCTGCAGTTCTGACACATTCAATCATGAATGGTGATGGACAATTAGACAATTCACTGGAGTTAAAGGTGCCACAAATATCTCCATTCTCAATGATGAGGGAGCCCAGCATGGGCCAAATGCTGGTAAATGGAACTAGATTAATTTAAGATATCTGGTTGGCATGGACGAGCTGGACCAAATGGTCTGTTTCTGTGCTATACATCTCAAAGACTCTATTAGCACAGAAGGTAAAGCTGAAGGGTTCACAATAATCTTCAGCCAGAAGTGTTGAGTAGATGATCCATCTGGGCCTTCTCCAGAGATTCTCAGCATCACAGCTGCCTATCTTCAACCAATTAAATTCACTCCACTCGAGAAAGGGCAGAAGGCACTGGTATGGACTAAGGCTATGGGCCCTGACAACATTCCACCAATAGTACTAAAGGCTTCTACACCAGAACTTGCCATGCCCCAGGCCAAGCTGCTTCAACACAATGGAATACAATGCGTAAGATTGTCTAGATATATCCTGTACAATAAAAGCAAGACAAATCTAACTTGCCAATTACCATCCCATGAGTCTACTGTTGATCATCAGTAAAGTGCTGGAAGGGATAATCAACAGTGCTATCAAGCAACACTTACTTAGCAGTATATTGCTCACTGACACTCAGTTTTGACTCCTTCAGGGCCATTCACCTCTAGAGCACAATACAGCCTTTGTTCAAACATCGGTTAAAGAGCTAAAGTCTAAGATGAGGTGAGTGATGGCTGTTGACATCAAGGCCCTGCATTTGATCAAGTGTGGCATTGAGTAAAGTGAGTCAATTGGAATCAGGGGGAAATCTCTCCACTGTTTGGAGTCATACCTGCCACAAAGGAGATAGTTTTTGTTGGTACAGGTCAGTCATCTCAGCTACAGGCCGTCTGCAGGAATTTCTCAGGGTAGTGTTCTAGGTCCAGCCATCATAAAGACAGAAGTGGGGCTGTTTGCTGACGAGTGCATAATATTTAGTATCATTTGCCATTTCTCTGATACTGAAGTAGTCAATGTCCAAATGCAGCAATGTTTAGGATTGGGCTGACAAAGTGGCAAATGATATTAATGTCACACAAATGTCAGGCAATGACAATCTCCAACAGAAGAGAAGCTAACAATTATCTCCTGACATTCAATAGCATTATCATTTCTGAATCTCCGATCTCCATCCTGGGGATTACCACTGAACAGAAACTGACCTGAACTAGCCATATAAATACTTTGACTACAAATGGAAGTCAAAAGATAGAAATGTTGCATTGAGGAAATCACCTCCTCATTCCTCAGAACCTGTCTACCAACTACAAAGCAGAAGTCAGGAATGTCAGGGAATAATCCCCATTTGCCTGAGCGAGTACAAATCCAACAACACTCAAGAAGCTTGAAACCATCCAGGACAATGTAACCCACTTGTTTGGCACCGCATCCAATAGTATTTACTCCCTCTATCACCAATGGTCAGAAGTGACACTGTTTACCATCTATGAGAAGCGCTGCAGAAACTAAGGTGACTTAGCACACCTTCCAAACCTATAATCACTAACACCTGGAAGGACAAGGGCAGCAGACATGTGGGAACACTTGCAAGATCAATTTCATGCCATTCACCATCCTGACTTGGAAATAAATCGCTGTTCCTTCTCCTTCGCTGGGTCAAAATCCTTGATATCCCTTTCAACAGAATGTGCATGCTCTTGCACCAAATGGACTGCAACAATTCAAGAAGGTAGCTAACCTCCAACTTCTGAAGGGCAACTTGGGATTTGCAACAAATGCTGGCCCAGCCAATGACATCCAGTCCAATTAATGAATTTTAAAAAAGAAGCGCAACTGAAGTTAAGCAGGCTAAGGGGGAGTCAAGCCTGCAACAGCAGCAGAAGTATGGAAAGATTCAGTTAGGGATTTGGAAGGGCAGATTATCTGAAGAGGGAGAAATAGAAGGACGCATGTTGAAACAGGAGCCTTAGAGAGGTAAGTAGAGCTGAAGTAAAAAAAGGAACAAAAATAAAGTGGAAATAGAAGTGACGGTCTCAGGTCTGGAGCAGTAGCCAAAGCATGCACGTCAATGGACACAGAGAAAAATCAGGCTACATAGGCTACTTCAATAACAATTACGAGGATATATAAAGCCTGGCACTTAATTGGGAATGGATAGGATACAAAATGAAATGTTCAAAATTATATAGTATTCCACAAAAATATTTGTACTTATCCTTCTGTTCATATACATATTACACATGCTAAAACTGTCTAAATGCAGGTCAGTTGCACTGAAAGTGATTTTCAAGCACGTAGCCTATCCTATCACACACTGAACCATGAATTGAAAAATACTCCAAATAAGCTGTATTGACTATATACTGAAACTGTTTACTTGCCATTTGTTGTGGAATTGAATTTTGATTCAATGAAAAGTGTGCATTATTGGACCAAATATTACAATTCTTCCAAAGCTATCTATGCTTCTATCTACTTAACAGAGATCTTGGAGGACTTTCATCCAAGTGTTTTTTTACCTCACAGCATAATTGTATGATTTGTAAAGTCAAATCTGACCAGTGCTAGTTTAAGAAAAGTACACACTAAAAGATTATTGGAAACAACAAGAAACAATAAATACTTTGATAAGGAGCATCATGATGTCTCATCATGTTTAGGGCATTCATTTCTCAACCTATTGGCATATCTTTATGAAAAGCACATATATCACATAGTTCCTAACCTCCGCTGCAGAATCTATATTTTCATCACTTTGCTTCAACCACTATTCTTCAAAACACAGTGCAACTGTTTAAATCTTTTAATCTTTCCATCGAGTGTTGCTCTACTATTTTATTACCTATATTGCTTATGTGATGAGATAATCTAAACAATCAACATGGTGCTATATGACAAAAGAAAATATAAAATTCCTGAAGATCTATTCTAAATTGAAGTGATCTATAAATTCAGATACATTTAAAAAGAGCTGTGCATGAAAACTCAATATAAAAACTTACTCTGCTTTCTTTAACCTACCAAAAGCTTATTAACAGCAATGTTCATGATTCAATGTAATCTGAGAGTCTGGATTATCTACAGTAAAGTGGGAATGTGTCCATCAAGAAGCTTTTACATTTGGTGGATTTTACAATCTATGTTATTAAAGCTGTGCCCTTGTTGTCCAAAGATACACAAATTTCATCAAATATTCACCAAATCACTAGTTGCACTAGAAAATTAATAATCAGTACTTGGGAAGTTGTCTTGTGTATATATATTTTTCAAGCCAGAATAAGTCTATTTCTGATTTCTCAAGTACATAGCTACTCTGCTGAAGGATGACTGGTAAGTCTTACGATTTTATCCTCTAATTTTGCTGTACAGTGACAGCATGTATTCATGCACAGACTGATAATGAAAGATTTACAATACCCAGGATCATTCATTAATCAAACAGGTTGTCGAATATCAAATGAAGTCTGAAATGTTGATGGGGGTTAACAAGTCCAGAGCATTGGACTCTGGGAAAGGCAGTCCTGATCAAACTGACTCAGGTTTCAGCAAGTTTCCTAGTCTCAGGAAAACCATCTGGTGAACAGAGGATGAAAAGTGAAGAAGCACTCTACCTATCATTCAACACATCTCTGATGGCATTGAAGTTAGCCACAGAATTAACCATGGGCATAAACTATGTCTGCCGTCTTGATTAACACATCCAACCAGAATCTTGGGCAATAAGAACTGATGCTAGAGGAGAGATAACCTGTTGTGGAGAACATTAAAAAATAAAACATTATTTACATAATATTTACAATTTGACAACCCACCAGATATCTGATTCGCTTTGCCCAAGAACAGGGCAAAACTGCCACTTGAATGATGCAGTCATAGGGAAAGGACAAATGGAGATTTCATTGGAGCATCAAGTAGATATGGACCTTTTGAAACAGAAGCAGACTTAATCTGGCTCCATCATTGCTTTGTGTAATACTGACTACACTAAGCTTCGTGATCCACTGGAATATCTGCGCCTACGCACAAAAGGGTTAGGAGGGCAATACTGGTGCGGGTGGTTGTAGGGTGGGGGTGGAGGTGGGAGAGGTGGCTGATGAGTGGTTTTTACAGGTGTTCCTTGAAGCCCATCTGCCTTTAATTTGCGAGGCGTGGAGCTAGTGGAGTTGTTTTCTGTTCCTGTTTGGTGAATAGGTGTCTCACTCTGAGGCGTGTCAGACTTGTCCGGCTTCACAGGGAGTACTATGACGTTCACAATCTGTTGGCATTGGAGTAGTGTTTCAGGGAGATGATCCATGGCTCCTGATACTGCTGAGTTTTCTTGTTTGATGTTAAGATGGGTGCTTTGCTGGACTGTGCACTCCTGGTTCCCCTCTGAACTGTGCTGATAGGCTTGAAGCCTATTGTGAATTGATACCTAGGTTAGAAACAGTCAACACATCATATATTAATATATATATTATATATATTCAGTGAACAAGCTGTTCCTGCTCTTTGTGGCTAATGACCAGAAGACAGAGGGCACTGATTAGCTCAAGAGATTTTATCATACTGTGTTTGGCAACTGTTTCAGAAGAGATGATCTGACTTTCATGAATTCACATATTCTAACACAAATTCACAAATCTTTCTAATTTTAGGATTATTTTCAAAGCACTTGGACTGAAACTCTTCATTGTGTGCAATCTGCAGTATCATGTCCATTGTTCCCAAAATTGCACTAATTTTGAAAGTGTCCCCCAAGTATCCACCTCAGTTACATATTTCTGGTTGAAAATCTGTGAAATCTAACAGCACCAAGCAGTATTTCAAAATGAAAATTTCATAAGAATATTATTGCCATTATTATTTACTCGGTAAAATTTGATTAATACGCTGAAAATAGGTTTATCACAAAAACATTTTATTCATCATTGCAATCACATCTAAGTAACTCAATTTTGAATAACTGAAAATGACTTTAAACAAGTCACCAGCATAGGTACCTCTTTAATGGTGTTGATTGAAATGAGGCAATAGGGTTTTGCCAGCAAAGTTCATGACAAATGGTCTTAATTTGCACCCAGCAGGGCTGTATCTCACACATTGTGGGAGTGGAAAGAGTCGGTGTAAAGTCGGTATCTTAGAAATAATGCGCAGATGCCACATTTACAACAATTTTATAATTTGTTGCTATTTGCAAGAATGAAATTTCTTCAATCTCCAGCTCTCCAAATTTATTAAAAATGGCCACTGTAATCATGAAGTATAAAGGAGTAGAGATAAATTCACCATTCGGAACCTGTAAATGCTGAATACAAACACTGAAATGAACATTTTTGTTCCTGAAATGAACATTCATGCAAGAGAAGCAGGTGCTGTACTTTTATAATGGTATGAATCAGGTCTCACTGAATCTCCTTTAGCTTTAGTGATAACCTCTAGTCATTTCCAGAAGCAGCACTGTAATTTATGACACTTAAATTTTCTTCAGTCCTGCTCAACATAGTCAATCACATCAGTTAGTGTCACAGGTCACTGTGTATTGAAGACTTCTAAACCTCTATTTGCAGATCTGCTTAGCAGAACTAGTCACAATTTTGTTATGCTACAACAAATGGCTTACAGTTTAGTTAAATAAGGGCAGTGTTAATGATTCTCACAGCAAATGTCATTGCAACTTCAAATTAAGTAAGATACATGAGTAGAAATTGAGAAATTGATGCTGGAAAAGTATTTTTCCACTGTTAGCTTCCCAAAAATGGAAGTCGCTGTCAGTCTCTCCATTCAAATGCATTGGTTGATATGATGTTGCTGTATTTACTTGAATACATGAACTAAATGTTTCAGAACAATTTAGAAAGCTGCCCCTTGGTTTACATCAGCCAAAAACATTAGCTTTCAAATTTTTGCTGACAACTGCCAACCCTACCTCATCACCAACTTTGCAGCTCCATTGCTGCCAAAGTATGTACTACTTATATCCAGCATTGATGAGCAGAAACTTCCTGCAATTAAATATGCCAAGACTGAGTGATTATTTTGATCTCTGTTCAAAACAGTGTTCGCAATCTACAGGCACCATTTGTGTCCGTTGCATCAGTCTAGGATTAAATCAATCTGTTTGTAACCTTGGTGTTTTGACTCTGTGATGAGTTTTCAATCATATATTCATGACAACACTTAGGACATCCTGCATCTGCTTAACATCTCTCAACTTTGTCCTTGCCTCAGCTTGTCTGCTGTTGAAATCTTCAACAATGTTTCCGCTACCTCTTGACTTGGCCCTTTTGCATACTTTGGACTGGTGTTCCACATTCTACACTCCATAAACTTGAAATCACCCAAATTACTGCTGTTTGTTTTTAAACTTGTGGCAAGTTTTGTTCACCTACCAAGCCTGTGTTTGCTGATCTATATTGACTTCCAGTCAAGCAATGTCTTGATTTTAAAATTCTCATCCTCATTTCCAAATTTCTCCATAGCCTCACCCTTCCATATGTCTATAACCTTCTCTATCCCCACCACCACCTTCCAAAATATCTGTGTTCATCGAATTCCAAGCTTTTGAACATCCTCAATGTTAACCATCAACTTCTAGTAGCAGCACCATCAGTTGCCGAGGACACAAATTCTATAATTCCTTCCCAACTCTTCCCTGCTCTCTACCTTGTTGTTCTCTTTTAAGACATTTATTGAAATTTATCTCTTTGACTGAGTTTTTGGACATCTGACTCTGCATCATATTTTGTTTTATAATGCTCCTATGAAATGCTTTAGGAGGCTTGATTATGTCAAAAGTAATCATTGTCGTACTTGTTAGAAGTTAAATCAAGTCAATTCAATTTGGCAACATAAAAGTAGGAACAAGCCATTTGGCGTTTCAAGCCATCTCTGTCATATATCTCTAACATGGTTAATCTTTAATCTCAATATGATTTACATTCTACTCCCACTCCTACATTTCCTGATATCTTTAAGAACTTGCTAAGGGGTAATTACGGCCAATCAACCTCACTTACACCAGACGTAAACTACTAGAAATTTGAAGGCTCACTCCTTCAGGTTTTCAGTGTTGGAATTTCAAAAACTAACTTAATCTTTTATTTTCTTTTGGTTAATATTCATATTTCTCCTTCTGTACCAAATTTGACATCAAATTTGCATTTCCTGATTCAGGCTCTTTGTTCTGATTGATTAAGAGAAATAGTTGCTCACACAGATCCTGGATGCCCTTTAGAGGCATTTTTATCTAGTATTTCCAGTAACGTGTAGGATAAAATCTCATAGAAATTAACTGAACGAGTTCAAATCTAACTAAAGTGGGCTCCATTCATTAGCTCACCACAACAATGTGTGGCCAATTGTGATCTTTCACTTTCTTTTGTAAGATAAGCCTCAACTTGATTCAAAGGGGTAATGCTTTACAAGCAGACTGCAATATCTCAGTCAGATCACAGATCTATTAATTTCATTTCACATATGAAAAAACTTAAACTGATGAAAAATTATTGCAGAATGTCAGGGAGAACAAGTGGGCTCTCTCAATGTCTGATCTTATTTCAGCAGAATCTTAGAAAACTGCATAAGTTACAATTTGTGCCATTGTTCAGGGATTTCTGCCAAAAAATTGGAAAAAATCCCTGCAGACACGGCATCTGATAGAATCGACTATTGAGCAATGTTTCCAATTCTCCAACATGATAACTCAATGATCTTTTTCCTCACAAATGCTTAATGTAATGACACAAAAACACTATAAGATATGAGAAGGACGGCTACAACCATAACCATTCCGTTGGGAACGAACTGTGCTCAAAAGCAGGACAGATCAGATGATCAGAATTCCACTTTATCGCCCTAATTGGATTGGCAATTTCCCTAAGTGTACAATCTAAGGGTAAGAGAATACAAAATTAGCCCAGTTGTAGCATCACTTCGACATAATAATCTTGTGATGAAAACTGCTCACACTGCTTGAAAATCTTCTCTTGCTCCAAACCAAAAATACTAGAAAATATTTGACACACTGTATGCCATTCTGATCATCATGTGATGGGAAAAATGGTTACATTTAGAAAAGTGACAGGACAGATCAATGACAATAGTCCCAATATTAACACAAGCCAGGAATTGGGTATAGGATGCACAAGAGGCCTGAACATGGCTGTGTAATGTTCAAGACTTTTCCTGGTCAATGGCCCATCTAAGAAGTTAGCTGAGAAGTGGCAGCTGATTGATGGATGGTATGAGAAGGCTGCCTAGCACTCAAATAGTGTTGAAGATTAGCTTTACAGTCAGAGGGTAGAAAACTGGGAAGGCCAAATTTTCTTTATGGACCCTGGAGAAAATAAAGAACTCTTGCTTCTCCTGACCCCACAAAGTAAGTAAAAAGATTTAGTTATTTTAGTCTCTTCCAGCTTGACTGTTCTTCCCAATCAGACAAAGGGAGGACAGCACATATGTGGTGTACTGTTGGATGTTGAAGATGAGTGTGGGGAGTCATACATTGGTCACATGGAGTCAGGTATCATGAAGAAGTTGTACATCAGAAGGGGACACATACAAGGCAGGATATAAATATGAGGAGGGTGTGGGGGAATCCGGTGAGAGTTAGGGGTTGGAGATAGATTTTGGTGGGGGGATCAGACAACAAGAGAATGGAGCAGGAGATGAATTGGAAGTCGAGGCAAGTCAAATATTGGGGGGTGGCTTCGCATGGAGTCAGAAGCCACTATGTAAAATTCTGATAATGAAAGGGCTACCTGATTACAGGGTTGGATGTGGATTAGCTTGAAAGGCTAGTGGGAAGCACTCATGCTCCTCTTGACCCAAAGGAGGGCTGGAATGGCACTTACCAGTTCCATTCAGGTGTTCTCACCTTCCTTCAGCTACCAGGTTTCCTTAGGCATGGGAAACCTAAACAGCCAGTGTTAAATCTAGAACAAAAATAAAATCTTAGGCATGTAACCTTATAAAAATGTTTTGATGACTGGCCCAACTTCAGACAACAGGTTAATCACTTGTCCATTAATTTGCATCCATTCAAATCAGAAATTGGCATGGTGGAGACAGGCAGAGACAGATTCATATGTTACTTTGAATTCAGTTAAAACGTATTAAACAATTTACACAAAAATGGCACTGTCACTTGCAATGTGAATATTCTGCTTCTGACTGATAACAATGCATTTGTGGTCATGAATATAGGATGTGCTTTCTCTGTCCCCAGCAGGAAATCAGTAGCATTAGTACCAGACCTCCAATTGCCTAATGTAATTATATAATTGTTTTAATAAAGAACTTGTAGGCCTCACTTTTTTTAGCTAAATGTCACTAATATCTGCTTAATTTCACCTCCATCGACTGGTGATAAGCTCGGCAATGAGAACATAGACTGTTTCAAATAAACAGGTATATCATCAATATCACTCACAGAAAACTTATATTTTATCAGAAAACTGAAATGAAGCTTTCAGAACTTAAGATGTTTGTGAGGCTACCAATGGCATGAAAATGTTGTTTGCAAATATTTTCTTTTATATCTATAATCAGTGTTTGCTTTGCTAATCAATTTGGATAGATCTCTTGTTACTTTAATCCACTTTAGATAGTTTCATTCATTGGACTGGAATCCATCAATCTCTCTATGGCCAGTCACTCTGCACCATGTCTTAGAGATTGGATTCAACCACATGTACAAAGTCAAGTCAACAGTGATCACCATTTGACAAGAATTTGAAATTATCACCTGTCAATTAGTCTTTTAATATCAATGAATGATGATTTACCTTATCTTTTGATTTGTATATCTTTTGCATCGTTAATTTTGCTGAGATCACTAGGGGACTATTTTGGGGGAAATACAATATCAAACTCCACAAGAGAGTTTGACTATCACAGAAACAATGGGCCCAGATTTTCTAGTGGTCAGATAATTTTTTTCTGTAGGTAAATGGGAGCTGTCCATGAATATGCTGAGGATTCCCAATTGTAGCACACTGCAGAGAAGTTGTTCAGGAAATTGAAGATTCCACTAGGCAATTCTGCAACATGTAGGACTTTCTCCATTTATATCAGTGAATCAAAGGATACACTGCAGTTAAGTAAACAATTACTCAGCGAAAGATAAACAATTAAATATCCCGACTTTCCTCGCACACCCTCAACTACACCTTCCCCAAGACTCCCCCAGACCCTCAGCCTGACCCAACACCCCACTTGCTACCAAACCCAATACCCGAATACCCCATCCACTCTAATTACTTGGCACCCTACCCACCGGGCACCATATCCCCTATGCACCTGGTACCCTAACCTCCCCCATTTGCAGGAACTGTCAAATTGACTAGCTGTGGTGTTGGAACTAAATTTCGGAATTGATAACTGATTGCTTTGAAACAGGAGCATGGTTTGCCTGCCCCTGATTGTTCTACACAATGAGGGATCTGACTGAATGGAAGTACTTCTGAAGGAGCGCAACTGGAATCTCCTCAGAAATATGGAGCTCTCTCATTTCATAAAAAAAGAGCACAGCAGCAATGTCCGCATAATTGCCACTCCTCAGAAAATCTGGCGTAATGGAAATGGTGTTTCCTGAAGCATCTTGAATAATAATTGTATTTCTGTTGATAATTGAATATGACCCCCTCAACACATTCTTGCTGGTTCAATTTTTTCCACTAGGTGCCCTTCTTCCAAACGATTTCAACAATATACATTGTTGCAGCTAGAAAGGTCATACAAGAACATATTACTACCATTCACAATCATTCTTCATAAATAATGAATAACAAGAGGGAACCCAAAGGTAATGTTCACTTTGTTCTGCAAAAGTAGAAATGTTTTGAAAAAGTAAAACTAGAAAATTATGCCAAATTAGATATTAAAATCAAAGCTACAGATTGATGCCAGTGGAAGGTAGACTTAGGACAGTAGTGAGGAGGTTCTTTACACAAGGACTGATCAATACATCGAACAGACCAGGACATGTATCAAAATCAAAATTATGAAATATTTTAATAGTTGGAAAATAGAGTTGGGGGAAGGGAGGTGCACATATTTTCTGAATGGATTCATTTGAGTGAGTTAATTCATCATTTTCGTCCACATTTATTTTGTGTTCACGGAATGTTTATCTAATGTACATTCTGCTCATCTCTGGTGGATTTGTAGATTGAAAATAGCATCACCTGTCCAGGAGTTTGTGTGACATTTTCAGACAGTTCCTGAAATTGAGAGCTCCTGAGTACCTGAGCACAAAATCATCCCTGCAGTCGATGCCACAGAATTCTACAAACGCTTTTATCTTTTCAGTGACCACCATCAATACTGAAATCATTGTGCACTGAAGTTCATGACACAGTGCGAAAAGATTCCATTCAAATGATTCTTGGTGGATTTTGATTTTGTTCCAGCAACCACAGAAATCATGTGTGAACTTTCATGTACTAACTCATCAAATTAGTGTTGAAATGGCAAAATTCCCTACCCCAGAGTTCTGTGGATCAATCATTGAGTTTATTTAGAACTCAGATCAACAGATATTTAGATGTCAAGGAATCAAGGGAAACTGGAATAGATGGAAAGTGATACTGAAGTTGAAGATCAGCCATCTTCTGACAGAATAGGAGAATATGAACCACTCCTGCTCTTAGGTTCAATGTTCTAAGAGGGACAATAACACCAGCCTTACTAATGGTATGTCTGAAATGAACTGGATCAAGGTGCACAAAAGAAGAAAGTATCGATACAATCCATAACAAGGCAAGTCCTTATTATAAATATTTCTACCATTCATGTGCACAGGTATTCATAGACTTATGTATGCCCTGCTTTTCCCAAACAAACTCTTTCTCTATAGTCATAAGGATTGTGAACCATTATGATAAAAAAAAAGCTAAATTGTTGACTCAGCATAAAATTCAGCAGGACACTGCAGCTTTAACAAAATGTTTACTCATAATTTTCCTTGCTTTCTCAAACATAATTTCTTACTCATCAGATCCAGTTTGAAAATGGAGGCAATTATAACATGTGGCACTTTTCCAAACTGGGCAATAATCAACTACAAACCTATAAAGGGGAATGCTGCACTATTGTTTTGAACTCAGGATAAGAATGATTACATTAGGAGAAATATAGCAGTTGTGAGGAGGAGAGAAAGAAGGTGACAGAGAAAGAGAGAGAAAGAAACATTTTAAAATGTGGTTGATAAATATTGGGGTAGTGGGAAAGAAATTAGGACAAGAAATAGATTGTTGTGGTTCTAAAAACTGCATGTTATTCAAATAACTGCAAGTTTCAGCAAAGAAAATCACAATATAACTGAGATAATTGACAAAGAAAGGCCAGTCAAGAGGGAAAGGAGACCTTTAATCAATCAAAAAAAAAAGCAAGATAGAGTCTGGAGAACATTTGGAAAGACACAATTGAGCTAGCAGAGAGTTGGCACAAATTATCAAGGAGAAAACAGATTGAGCAAGATAGGAAAACATCCAAACACAGAGAATTTAGCTGGTAGACCAGTATTACAGAAAAGGTACAGTTGAGTGTCCAAATGATAGAAAGGAGATGATCAAACTGAAAGAAATGAGGAAAAAAGAATTCTGTCAGAAAGATACTGATTTTAAGATTAAAGATATAAAAAGGCTGAAGGAGTAAATGTTGAGCAATAGAAACAACTTGGAAACAAGGAAATTAATTGTGCATAGACTGTAAGAAGGCATGCACAATACAGAGACAAAGGAAATGGTTGACATGTTTTGTGACAGTTATAATTAAAAAAGAAGGAAAAATAATATGAGAGAGGGTAAGACTGAGGACAAGAAAAATAGATATTGAATATCAGCAAATTATAAAAAATAATGAGGCAGAAGATATTTAAATATTATTGACGTGATGACAAAAGAAAATTAGTGATTAGATAGCACTGAGAAGGAATTAAAGAAGATGGTCAATGATAATGAGAACAGGAAAAAAAATGAAGATCTTAGATAAATCAGAACTTGAGATTCATTACAGACAACAGTTTTCTTTTAATTCTTTCATGGGATGTGTGTATTGCCATCTAGGCCAGCATTCCATCACTGATCATCCTTAAGACGGTGGTGAGCCACCTTCTTGAATTGCTGCCATCACTGGGGTGTAGGTACATCCACAATGCTATTAGGAAGGCAATTAAAGGATTTTGACCCAGTGACAAGAAAGGAATAGAGATGTGGTTCCAAGTCAGGATGGTGTGTAATTGAGAGGGAAAGCTGCAAGTGGTGGTGTTCCCATGTATCAGTTGCCCTTATCCTTATCCTACATGGTAAAAGTCACAGGTTTGGAAGGAGCTGTTGAAACGGCCTTGGTGCATTAATGTGGTGCATCTTGTAGATGTTACCAGCTGCAGTTACTGTGTATTTATGATGAGGGTAAGTGAATGTTTCAGATGATGAATGTGGTGCCAATCAAGCAGGATGCTTGGTCCTGGATGGCATTAAGCTTCTTGAATGTTGCTGGAGCTATACTCATCTAGGTGAGGGGAAGGTATTTCATTACACACCCGACTTTGCCTTGTAGAAGATGGACGGGCCTTGGGAGTTATGAATTATTTGGTACAGAATTTCCAACCTCTGACCTGTTGTGGCTAGAGTATTTACTTGGATAATTGTACTCAGTTGCTGGTCAATGGTAGACCCCATGAGATTGGTGGTGGAGAACTCAGTGATCGGTAATGCCATTGAACATCAAGGGACATTGGTGATTTGACACAACCCTAGATGATAAGGAGGAGGATTTTGCAGAATTACAGTGATTGTTTCCTGTGTCTAGTTCAATGCTGGGTGATCCATCTGGTTTGATTCCTCATTGACTTTTCTGCAGTGGGTTGATACAACTCAGTGTTATGCCAGGCCATTTAACAGCCTGGAGTCACATCTAAGCCAGACCTAGCAATGTTGGCAGATTTCCTTCCCTAAAGGACAACAGTGAACCAGATGGGAACTTTTAAAACAGATTAGCTTTTAATTCCAGATGTATTATTTGATTTTAAATTTCACCAGCTGTCATTTGAACTCATGTCCTTAGAACATTAGCCTGTGTCTTTAGGTTGGTACACCAGTGGCACTAACACAACACTACCACTTGTCTACAGAAACAAAACTGATGGAATGATTTAGAAATGTAAAATGAAAAATACATAGAAAAACAATGAAGCAAATTCCCACCCTGACTCCCCAACATCACATATTAATATCTGTTCTTATAACTCAAGGGCAGACTGACATTCCCTCTATCGCAGCTTACTCCTCTGCACCTCCCAACCCACTATCTTCAGCAAATATATGACTATGTCCTAGCTACTATTAATTCTGAAAAGAGTCACCAGACCTGAAACTTTAACTCTGCTTTCTCTCCACAGAAGCTGCCAGACCTGCTAAGTTTCTCCTGCAATTTGTTTCTGCTGCTTTTGTCTTGACTACTTTGCTTCGGTGATTATTTCAAACATTGTTTACTCATAAATAAACTTCACCAGTATTCATTTTACCTCTTATTTCATTTTAAGCACTGGTAAAATTCTATATTTTGTTTTCTAGCTGATTTAAAAGTAACAATGTAGAAAAAGGAACAAAGTACTTGAGAAGAATAAAGTTATGACAGGGTTTGAGCACTGTTATCAAAGATACAACAAGCAAGCAAAGATTACAAACATTATAAAGACAGAAATGCTCAGAAATGCAACAATTCAGGGAAGAACACACTTTAGATGGCATAGAAAATGATTTGTGATTGAGAGAAACAAGAGAGGACACCTTTGGTGAAATTTCTCAAAGAGTGAAACAAGTTCAAGGAGAAATTAATAACTTTGAAAAGGGAACGAACAAGTTATGAGGAAGAAACAACACTAAAGAGGAAAAAAATGAAACTGAAGGGATATGTTGATCACTGGACAGCAAGACTAAGCTGAGAAAGAAACACAAGTAGAGCTCACAGAATTTTGAGAATGGAAGAAATAAACTGGGGAGAAAATGAAGGACAAATCACAGAGGACAGCATGGAGCAAATCAATGTGAAGGATATTCAGAGGATAATGACAACAGGCAACAAAATTGAGGGAGGTGAACACATCCAAGAGACAAGGAAAGGGCAGAAGTATAGGTAGGGGCAACTAAACATTAGAAGGGAAATAAAACTATCACACCAAACCTTCTAGGATTTTTTTTGAGAAAAGCATTGAAACAGAGAGTACAGTATTATGAATGGGGAGAAGAACAGATGAACAAAGTGCAAACCATTCAGGAGGAGAGGAAGTAATGTACTTAGAAGATAGAGATTATTGAAAAACAAAACTATATTGTGGAAAAGATGCCCACTTGAAAGAAGAGTAATGAAGTACAAAGAAAGCATTTAGGCAGCTGATAATATACACTTGGATAGAGCAGGAAAGTTCTGTGCAAGAGATTAGCGAACTAGGAGAGAACAGGAGGCTTGAGAAAGATGGAAACTGGGAGGGACTGTAATTTCAAGAAAATTAAACTGGAATTAATAAAATGCACTGGGAAATTGAGTTGATCTGGAACAATTACGAGTTGAGGTAAAGAACCTGGGAAAGGATATTATTAGCAAATAAATAAAAAGAATGGCTTTGTGTAAGAAATAAACTAGGGAAGATTAGTATTATAGTTTATTCATAGGATGTCAGTATCAGTGGCAAGGACACCATTAACTGCTCATCTCTATTTGGCCTTGGGCTATGATGCCTTCTTGAACCGCTACAGTCTAGATGGTGCAGACCCATCCACAGTGCTGCTTCCAATTTTGAGAAATAATACAAATTAAAGGAAGGCATAACAGAATAAGGAGAGATATAAAAACAGTGAGGAAATGTGTTGGGAGGAGATAAACTTCCAGAGGAGGGACAGTGCTTTTGGAGATAAAGAGAAAGCTGCAAAGGAGTTAGGCCACCTTGGGGGATGGTGGCAATCTGTTGGTAGAAAAATAAATTGAAGTACAGCTTGGAGGCTGATGGGAATATTTATCAATATTTTGAGATGACAGAAAGAGGATGGAAATTGGCTTAGAAGAAAAACATTTCGGAAAGAATTGCAATGTAATGGAGGTACTGAACTCAAAAGAAATAGGGAAAAGGGCAAGAAGCTGAGAACGAGAAACACCAATCTCCAAAAGAATTTGAGCTTCAGTGTTTTTTTTCAGTCAGACCATCTCTCCTGATTGTTAATCAGCACTCATTGTTCAATAATATTAATAGAAAACAAATGAGCAAAGGATGCCAACATGGCTGCAAATTATTTGTTAGATGATGACACTCCTTGCTCTTATGATCTCAGATTTTCAAATTGTACAAACCATACCCAGGTATGTGTCAATGACAGAGTTAAAGGGCAATGCTAGGTCTGGGTAGTTTATATTAAACTTTAGGCAACTATGAAGCAAAAACACAGGCCTATTCCAAAGCAGGAGCTTCTTACCTCCACAGCGTTGTTTGTGGTCTTGTTTTCTCCAGACTCTTTTTTGCCTTTAAAACAAAGAATACATTTTTTGACATGAGTTGGGATGTAGCTGTCTGTAGTGCTGATTTCTGGCTGAGCCGTGGTATTTCAGTCTTTGTCAATCTGTACCCCTAAATACAAAAGGTGCTGTGATTCATTGAATTGCCTTATGATTCTTCAATTTTTTTGAGGGGAAAAATCTGTAAACTCACTTGTAGCTTTGATTCACATTGTCCTGGTATTTCATTGTTCAATTTCAGTGATATCATGAATAAGAACATTGTTCACGGTCTGTATTCTGCTTCATTATACTACTGGCATAACACTTCATGCCATTACAGCACAGCAGTCCAACACAAAATATCTTGTCTAGGCTACTTCTAAGTCTCATTCAGAAAGACTAAAGAATAATAATAAGGACTGAGTGATTGAAGCAGTCTACATACACCACCGAACCACCTATCATTTTATTGGACGAACACGGCCATTTCAGTAACATAATCTTGCCTACAAAATATTAACAGTTCTTCTATGTCAAGCTGTGCTTTTTAAACATAGAAGCCCAGTCAACAGTACTAGAACTTAAAAGATGTACAGTTTTAAAGTTACAAACACCCATTAACATTCCAGGTGTGGCTTTGTTAACAAATGGCTTGAATTTTTAAAATGTTCCATTGGAGAAAACAAAAGAGAATTCCAATGCTGAATTGAGTGGTATAACAATTAGCTGGTATGTCCAGTTACAATTCAGGGGTCTGTGGACAGATTGGCAAAGTCGAGAGCAACCCCATTATTCTGCCACATGTCCAGGTGATTAAACATATATAGTGGAAATGACCTGAATACATAATATATCAGCCAATGTATACTGGAAAAAGAGCAGGACTAAGAATAGATCCCAATGTGTACAGTTATAGCTAATGCTAAAATTAATAATCAACTATGCATAATCATATTAACCTAACTGCTTATCATCCCTTTAGTGTCCTGTTTTCAGAATTTAAATTGTACAACTTCTAAATGATGAAGGAAGTCACTAATTAAAGTTTCTAAGCAATTGTCATTTTAAAAAAGAAAAAAAAACAAACTGCATCAATTCAGTGTCAAGTACATCTGTACTGTAGCTATTGTTGTAAAATTAAGGAAATGTAGCAGCCAGGTTGCACACAGCAATGAGATAAATGGTGAACACAGAGTGCTGGACAAGTGACAAATATTGGTGAGGACCCTGGAAGAATTATCCATTCTTTTACAAATCTTACAGGTCGACCCGTAAGGTCAGAGGAGGTCCATATTTTTATCGGTGCATGGGTCCTGATGACTGACCTGAAAATTTTGGACAGCCCTACCTCAATCATTTGTTAGACAGTCGGCAAGAGTTTCTAGTTGCTGTCAGGGCTGCTGTCCCTTTAAGGGATGGAGGCCTGTCCTCAGGTGTTGTATTTGGACAGCCTTCAGTTCTGCAATCTCAGCAACACCATTTGGAATAGTGGAAACTGTTGGGATGGTACCTAAAAGAGTGAGCACCGTGGAAGTGGGCAGTGTTCCCAATTAGGCAAATGATAACGGAGTTGCCATGCCAGTCAGTCAGGCACTGATAAGGGACATAGAGGGTTCTGCAGGGACTGCCATTGTGATTGGGAGGCTCCTTCACAAAGTGCCTGAATAAGCGGAGTCACCCAAATGTCAAACCTATAGAAAGGGGACCAGGATTATCATGTGGTCTCCCCACTTTGTGGAGGGCCCACCTGCTGCTGGTAAAATGTCAGCAGTGGCAGGAAGATGCCCTTAATTATCACTTAGGTAGTTCAATTAGCCTCTGGTTGACCATCCTCCACTTTCATGGTCTTATGTTAAATGGCATGGCGTTTTTAAATCATTCACAGGATAAGGACATTGCTGGCTAGGATTATTGTCACAGCAATTATTGACCATCACTAATTGCCCAGAGGGCAGTTAAGAATTAACCACATTGCTGTGGGTCTGGAGTCACATGTAGTCCACACCACGTGATGATGGCAGTTTCCTTCCCTAAAGGACATTAGCAAACCAGGTGGTTCTTTTCCGACAATCAACAATAGACTCATGGTCATCAGTAGACTCTTAATTCCAAATATTTATTGAATTCAAATTCCACCATCTGCTGGAAGCAAGATTTGAACCCAGGTCCCCAGAACATGACCTGGGTCTCTGGATTAACAGTCCAGCTTTAATACCATTAGAGCTATTGCTTCCCCCAGTTACTTCATGAAGGTGATGAGTACTCCAGTTCCAACACTCTCCTTCCATTTTACATGCCCTCCCCCTATGTCACCCAGTTTGTCCCCCGAGCCAAACAGCTCATCATTACATTACGTCCCTCAGTGCAGCACTGACATTTCTGCCTGGATTATGTGTTCAAATACCTGGAATGGAGTTTCTAACATGCCCCTCTGACTCAGACAAAAGTTCATAAATGGGACAATAGTGCAAAGCTTGTAATTTTATCTCAACTATCATACAATTTTGTGAAAAAAAAAGCAGAGCACTGGATTTATTCTTAAACCATGATTGACTCATATGAAATTATAATGACTAGTATTGCAGTTATAGTCTCTACATTCATTCTTATGCCTCTGATGGTCAAAGGTGTAAATGGGATGACTGTTCATAACATTATTAGCATTTCTTTACTTTCAAAAATCATGGCCTCATTATTTAACTATGAATAGAATAAATACGTATAGGAGTATTTGCATTCATGCCTTTTTATTCTTCAAAGGACAGAGAATACTGAATAGAAGCCTCATAGAATCAACAGAAAGTGCTCTCAAGCAAATTGTGGCAGGATCACTGTGCAATTGTCACAGAGGTTTAATGGAATTAAAGTTTCTAACCTTAGATGCAATATGGAAGAAATTGCTGATTTAACTTGAGACATTAAAAACATCTCAGGATAGACACTGACCCACAACAAAGCTGTTTAGAAGGCACAAAACCTTACTCCTTTTCCTATCAAACCAGTACAGCTGCTGGTGACCACTAACATCTCAACACTGGATAGCACCAAGGAAGGGTTAGGTATTCATTCTCTCTCTAGTATAGATCTGTCACCTAAGAACTGAAGAAGGGGAATTTACATGCTGAACAAAATCATAACAAGTGAACATAGTTCTGAAATGCACAGCTTCAGCTCAGGACCCTTCAAAGTACCAAAGTAACATGTGGGAAGTTAAAAATAGATGAAATGTAGGAAAACCACAGACATGAATTTTCAATGTAAAAATTAGAATAAGGAGAAGAACTGAAGATTGGAGGTGACATGAGAACGATAAATTGACAAGATGGAAAAATTTTTTCAGGAATAGCTGAAAAATGAATTATTCCAAGCCAATCAGGGAGTTGAACAAAGTTGCAGTAAGATGGAAGGTGTTTTTGTTTTTAATTCATTCATGGGATATTGCCATCTTTGGGTGGCCAGCATTTCTTGCCCATCTGTAATTGCCTGGAGAACAGTTAAGAGTCAACCACATTACTGTGGGTCTGCACCCACATGGAGGCCAGACCAGGTAAGGACAGCAATTTCCTTTGATAAAAGACAGTGAACCAGAGGGGTTTTTATGACAATGAACAGTGCCACATGGTTGCCATTAGACTAGCCTTTTGTTCCCTCCTCCTCCATTTCCAAATTTTTGTTGAATTCAAATTGCACCATCTGCCATATTGGGATTGGAACGCATGTTCCCAATACATTAGCCTAGGCTTCTGGATTACTAGTCTAGTAACATTATCACTTCACCTCCACCTCTCCTTCAGCTCCTCCCTTGTCCTTGGAATTCAGATGTATTCTTGGGCAAAATACAGGGAGAAGGCAGAATTAGAAAGGAGTGTGTTCTGGAGGCTTTCCTTTCTTTACTATGCTGAGGATCATGAACTTGGACCTTGTTTGTTTTGGGATATCTACCTAGACGATAAAATCAGACTACTTAACTATTCAGGACTCAAACTGTTGTACTGAAGTGGCTCCCGTACGCATCCTCCATAACGAGAAAAAATCCAGACACGGTATAATGTCATGAGTGTAAAAATTCAATTCACTAACATGCCTTAATAGTTTGGCTTAATGAACTCTGATCACTCTGTTCCTTCTGACTGAATACTCAACAGTGCCTCATGCTGAACAAGCTAATTATGCCACTTAGCTGTTCATGTGTGTATTGCTTTAGGTCTCCCATCTTCCATTCATGTTTGTGATAAACATTTTACTTGAGTGTCATGTGGGTTCCTCCCTACTAACTGTCAATAAGCCCAAAGATGAGGATCAGTATTTTGATATATCACCAAGTTCATCCTCCTCTCCACTGCACATATCAACAGCAAGAATGTTGCTATTTGAGTGATGGATATATATTTGATTTTAGCTACAGAACAAATGTTCATGCATTTTCTGTTGCTAAGAATATCACCATCACTATCACTTTTCAAAATCATTGACAGGGAACTAAAACGAACTTCAGAATCTTGGAAACATCTTCCTGAAGTAGTCCTCTGGTAATACTAATGGTTTCAATCAATCATCAGGATATTGAGAAAAAGCTGATGGCGAACAATAAGCACAAAACATAATGCAGAATAAAAGCAGTGTGGATTTATAGTGTGAGCGGTAGAAAATTACTGGTGAACTGAATAAGGAGCAATCAGATAATGCAGGATTCAAATAGAATTACAAGGTCGTAATCCAGTTGGTAACTTCAGATATTGTTCAAGTGGTTTGTGAATATCATGAAAGCTTCACAATTTAGTTCC
This sequence comes from Rhincodon typus, assembly GCF_021869965.1. Taxonomy (NCBI): domain Eukaryota; kingdom Metazoa; phylum Chordata; class Chondrichthyes; order Orectolobiformes; family Rhincodontidae; genus Rhincodon; species Rhincodon typus. Next base: position 24,070,525 of record NC_063349.1, on the reverse strand, counting down.
TACCTGAATTCATTATTTTATATATGATTGATTATTTTGTCTGATACAGGTTGTGTAGAAGTATCACCACAAGACTGAATTACTGAAACATATGCAAAAGGGTGATATAACTGGCTGCAATTGGAACAATACCTCATAGCATTCTATGTATTCTTTAGCAAACATTTATCCATTTTCTTTTACACTGACAAAGGAAAAACAAAAATAGGAACTTGCATTTATATAATTTGGGGCTAATGTTAGACTTCACGGAGATACAGGCTTGTGAAATAAACAGAAACATGACAAAGGAAATTTAACTTAGAGAAATGTAATATAATACATTTTTATAGGAAGAATGAGGAGAGGCAATGCAAAACAAAGAAGACAATTTTAATAAAGTACAGGAATAAAGGGTGCAAGAGTCATGAGCACAAACTATTGAAGGTGGTTAAAGTGGCAAAAGGAAATCTTGGCTTGGCACAATGTTGAAGGAAAATATTATGAACGTTTGGAAAACTCTGGTTATGGTTCAACCCTACCTGGAGTATTTTGTATAGCTCTTGGCCTTCCACTTTAGAAAAGATGTGTAGGCTTTAGAGAGATCACAGAAAATATTTATGAGAATGGTTCCAAGGATAGATTGGAGAAGTTTGGATTTTTCTCCTTAAGAAAAAGTTGAAAGAGGTTTGTTTGAGATGCTCAAAATCATGAGGAGTTGAGACAGGGCAGATAGACAGAAACTGTTCCCATTGGAAGAAGGTTTGAGAATCTGAGGACATAGATTTAAGATGATTAGATGATTAAAAGAACCAAAGATGACATGAGGAAAATCTATTTTACATAGGAAGTGCTAAGGATCTGGAATCCACTACCTGAAAGAGTGGTTGGAGCAAATTCAATCATGCTTTCAACGTCATCATGAAACCACAACAGAATTCTTTTCCTTCCAAGAACAAAATAATAAAAGTGAAAATATAGAAGTTGATGTTTCTCTTTTGCATTTGGTTATTTTGTTTCATGCATATCATTAGGACAGATTTCAAACCATTTCACAAGTTACAACTTGTATCGTTTTACCAGTTACCACTCTGTGCTCTCTGTTATGTCTGTCAAAATAAAGAAACTGAATGGATTTTCCCAAAATTTCTCTCCATTAAAAACAAACATGAGAAAATGCCTTGAAAGTTTGAGTTATTACTATAAATCACAGTACTGTCACATCCCTTCTTTCTAGCATGTAAAAGGAGCATATATCACTGCTAAGAATTTCCACATTGCTTTTGAGTAGGATGGGGAAGATTGGAATATTGACGGATATGGATGCAGCAAAGACAGCCGCATGATTGAGGTGGAAAATTAATTCAGACAGAGCAGAACAGCTCATGATTTAACTTTTAGTTCTGTACAGAAATGAAACATTAAAATTGATGACTACATCCCAAGCAATGGAAATAGTAAAATGACCATTTTCATCTTAATTACTGTCCAGTGAATATAGACAATTATTTTCTATGCTTTTATAATGAAAAGTAAGGATAGCATTTGGCTTGGGTTCTGACGTCCACCACAATCAAATTTGGTATTAATTCTCAGTTACTGGGTTTGCACATAGGAATGACTTGAAGACAGGTCTGGTTATTGCATTACCATAAATATGTGATCACACTCGAAAGGATACAGAACTGATGAGGAGGCTGTATGATTAGAGAATTTTAGCTCTGAAATTAGGCTGAGGTTGTTTTATTCAGAACAGAAGCGGCTAAAGGTATGTTTAACTGAGGCGTAACATTGACGGGCCGAGACAGAACGAATAAGAAGGATTGGTATTCCTGTATCAGAGAGGTTAAGACAAAACAAGCAAAAAGGTGTAAAAACTGGAAATAAGGTAGAAGTAGACATATCCAGCAAGATATTTTTACTTTACAGGGGTGCCTCCTTTATGAATTCATGACTTAGGAAAGCCCATATTTACGAATGCGATCCTATACAGGGGCATAATTTTAATGATCCAACATTGGAACATTTCCTGTACTAATGAACAGCTCTTTCATATTGTCCTGCACTGTATTCCCACTTGCATACTAATTGACTTGCAACTCCAGCACGGAAAATATTTGCAACCCAGGAGCAACCTGCATTTGGATATGGAAGTGGAAAATTCTAAAGGAAGCCTGCTTCCAAACAGTCACACAGGTAGAATTTTCACATCTCCAGGTTATTGTCCAACAGGTTTATTTGAAAACACAACCTTTCAGAATCTTACTCCTTCTGAGAGAGGTAGTATCAGACACAAAATTTATAAGTAAAAGATCAAAGGGTCACACCACCGATGTGATGTACGAAATAAACCGAAAGTGCTGTAAACTTTACAATCAGTTAGAAGGTTTTAATTGATTAATATGTATACGGAAATCCCCAAATTCCTTTCAAGTCACTGTCCTGTGAGAACTAAAGGTTTTATCTGTGTAAAGAAGACGCGACATTTTGGGTCAGACAATGCATGTTAGGTGTGAGGCATTGTTTAGATTCTGTTTGTGTTTTGGCTTGGAGTCAGACTGCTTTTATTTCTAAAGTAAGAATTTATAAAACACCACACTGTTTCTCTCTCTCTCTCACACGCACACACACACACTCTCTCTCTCTTTCTCACACGCACACTCAATCTCTCACACACAGGCGCATACTCTCTCTCTCACACACACACACTTTCTCTCACAGACACACACACACACTCTCTCTCTCTCTCACACACACACACTCTCTCTCACACACTCACACGCTCTCTCACACACAGTCTCACACTCTCTCACACACACTCTCTCTCTCACGCACACACAAACACTCTCTCTCACGCGCACACACACACTCTCTCTCACGCGAAAACACACACACTCTCTCTCTCACGCACACACACACTCTCTCTCTCTCACAC
>NC_063349.1:24059128-24067111 GCF_021869965.1 Rhincodon typus | reverse complement strand
TTGGATAAATCCCATCAGGCCCGGGGGACTTATCTATCTTCAAGTTCCTCAAAATTCCTAGTATATCTTCCTTACTAACATCGACCTCCTCTAGCCTACCAATCTGTTTCACACTGTCCTCCTCTACAACTCGGTCCCTCTCAGTCGTGAATACGGAAGAAAAGTATTCATTAAGGACCTCTCCTATCTATATGGCTCCATGCACAAATTCCTTTTGCAATCCTTGATCGGTCCTACCCTTTCTCTGGTCATTCTCTTATTCCTCACGTACGTGTAAAAAGCCTTTTTAATTTGTAATTTCTTGCCCATTGATAATGTTCATCCATTATTAAAGAAAGGGAGAAACCAAGAAACTGCAGACTTGTAAGTTTAATGTCAGTTGTGTGAAATATACTAGAACTTATCATTAAGCATATAGTGGCAGTGTAGTTGATCTATGAGAGTTAGAATGGATTTATGAAGGGTGGAACATACTTGACTAATGGAGCTTATTTTTTTAAGGAAGTCACAAATATGTGGCACCTGAATGTTTAGATGTTAGGGAATGGTTTACACAAGTATTCCAAAAGAAAATTAGTTTCAAAGCTTTGACTTTCATATGAATTAAGTTTACAGTGGTCACCGTGGTAACTAATGACCACATATAAACAATGACAACCAATGGTAATAATAATTATATGTATACGTGAGAGACAATAAAGGCAATTATCAGAACACCTACTGTTCTAATGTTTGAGGGAAACAACCCTCAAATGGTCCAACTCGTTTGTCTGGAGGCATCAGGATTATGTTATGATCTCAGTCGATGTTACTCTTGAACAAGTCAGAACTCAGAATGAAACGTTTTGATTTTTTCAATTAAATTTGGTGATCATTCTCTGAAATATAGGCAGATGAGGATGTGGATTTTCTTTAACAAAAAAACAGAAGTTTATTGTATGTAAGAATAATAAAACAGACCAAGCTTTCTTAATATAGGACATAGTTTGAAGGATCTTAAAACACACAGCAAAACAATCTCAGCAATTGTCCAAAACCATCACTTTACAACATTTCAACTCCAGAGAAATTGATTTTCTATATCAAATCTTTAGGTTTGACTTAACTGTATTTCTCCAATTCCGACATATCAACTGTGAAGCGTTTTTAAATGAATACTTGCAACACTGAAAGCTTAGACTTTCTCAGTTGTAATGCCCAAATGTCAGGTCAGGTATGCCAATTTGTAATGGTTGCATTTGGAATGCTCCAAATGGTTAAACATAAGGTGATAAAGGATGAACTGCCTCCCCTTCTGTATTCACTCACCTCTTGGTTGACTTAAAAGTAGATCCCTTTTTTTGTGGAAACCTTTCTCCCAGACCCAAATGAACTTGAAAGACAGAGTCCTGTTTCGTGCGCTGCTGAGACCCACATGGACACACTAGTATAGTTGAAACTGGCTTTTTAACCCATGCCTTTCTGTATTCTTCAAAGGAATAACACGAAATCTGTCTGCACTTTGGGATATAATCCACAGGGAGTGGGTTGCAGTTGCAACCTTTGTTATCTTTGTAGTCACAAGAGATCATAATATAGTCCATTTTGATTTGTTTCTTCCCCCTTTGAAGAGTTGTCATTTGATGTTCCCTTTGCTTCTTTATGTGTGAAATTCTCGCTCTCTCTCTCTCTCTCTCCAAATGCTATGTAATGCATATCTGCAGCCATTGTTGGCTGTATCAGCCCCTTTTGAGATACACATTTTGGAGATAAAGTTAAAAATGTCCATAATACTTCAGGATTCTGACCCATGGTCATGACACAGTCTTTTAATAATCTGCAAATTTCTAAAAAATACATCTGGTTTAGAAGTTTCCCAAACTAAACTTCTGCATCAAGGTAACTGTGTCTTCATTGAATAGTTCTATATACCTTTCTAAAAGAATCTGTATTTGCTTCTGATTCCAGTCTGTTGTCCTCCAAAACTCTTAAAAGCTTTCAATCTCTGGGTTTTTTAAAGCTAAAATCGATCTTTGCTTATTCTAAATCCAAAGCAGGCTGATGACTTTCAATGTTTTCATTCCCTGCTGTGATCCCCAGAGAATCAAAAATCTTCCATTAACACTCTAGGGATTTTGCCATCACCTGCTCACTGACATATGCTGGATTATGTCATTGCTGAGGAAAGAACTCATTAATTTATTTCTTTTCAAACCTTTTGCCAAAACTATCAACACCTATGTGCCACTAACTTGAAATCTCTAAAAAAAAGCTCTAAAAATGAAAATATATAGCACGCAAGTATCATCACAACTCCCTTTGAGTAGAAGACATCTCTCTTTACACTACCATCTCCAAAGCCTCCAGTAAATTGGTGAAAAGTTTTTGAGCCTGCTCTCCGTAATGTTTTTCCATGAGTATTTTCTCGGTCAAAATCACACTTAGAACAACTTCTGTCTGTTTCCTGCTGTCTGCATTGGAAGTGGTAGCTGTTGGGTATTGCCACATCCTTGGTCTATGTGTTTTTGGACCCTGTCAATTTCACAATCAAAATCTCAGTCTGATAAAATTTTATTTCACACAAAATGAAACTGCCAAGTTTCTATGTGGTTTGCCAGAAGGCATTTGATAAGGATCCAGATAACAGATTAATAACAGAAATGACAATCTATGGCATTCAAGGTAATTTTGCAACCTGGGTTAATGTTTGGGAGGTAGAATTACAAACATACAAATTAGGAGCAGGAGTAGGCCATTTGACCCCATGAGTCTGCTCTGCTATTCAATAAGATCATGGTTACATCTGATTACTGGACATCCCTGGATACCACCTATACCTTTTCTCCCCTTGGTAATCACGAATCTACATATCTCTGCGCTAAAAATATTCAAAAGTTCTGCTTCTGCTGTTTATAATGAAGTGAGTTCCAAAGACTCACTGCCCTCTGGGAAGAAAAATCTTCTCAAAGGGTGACCTCTTATTTTTAAACAGTGAATCCTAATTCTAGATTCTCCCACAAGAGGAATCATCCTTTGCACATTCTGTTTGTCAATACCATTTCAGGATCTTATAAACTTCATTCAAATCACCCCTCTTTCTTTGAATCCTCAGAGAAAATGATCCCAGCCTGCCCAATGCTTCCTCACAAGGAAACCCACTCATTTCGGTTTCAATCTGTGAAATGTCCTCCAATACGTTTACTTCCTTCCTTAAATAAGGAGTCCAAAACTGCACATAGTATTCGAGATGCAGTCTCACCAATACCCTGTTTGCCTAAAGCAATGCATCTTTACTATCATATTTAATTCCTCTGTAGTAAAGGATAACATTTTGTTAGGACGCTTGATCACCTCCATACTAATGCTTTGTTCCCCAATGGTGCATTGATGTCAAGGGCAGTCACTCTACCCTCAACTTCAATTTCCAGAAGATGTCTGAGGCTGAGTGGTCCTGCAGAGCCCAAACTCAACATCAATTAATAGAGTATTTGTGAGTATCAATTGAATTATGATCCCTGCTGTTAATACTGGAAAAGTCAGAGTCAAAGCAAATCCTGATTTGATATACCAAATGTTTTATTTCTGCTTTTTGTACCATGGCATTCGGTCACTAAACCATATTCACAAGAGGCTACCAATGTGTTTTTAACAAAAGGACATTAAAAATTTTATACAAAGGGGCAAAAAACACAGAAATCATGGCCCAGATTTTCTGATGACCAGACCGTTGTTTCAGCAGCGTGCATGGTGACCGTGCGGAATTCCCATTGCAGCACATTCCAAGGGAACTGTCCAGGAAATTGAAGATTCCGCTGGATAATTCCATTATGTCTGGAACTGCTGCAGTTGAGTCAATAGTTACTCAGGAAAAGTTAGACTATTAAATACCAATCTAAATCCTGAGTAGTTATTCAACTGACCCCTAAACTTATACACACTCCCAACTACACCCCTCAGAGTCCTTACCCCTTCCAGAACCTGACGTAACAACCCTCTACCCCCAGAACATTCTCTCCCACTCTCCCCCTTGGGAGGGGAAAGCCCCCACCACAGGAACCAACACCCTCCATATACCTCCGGACACCCTGCTTGTTCCCTGGGACCTGACCACAGAATACGGTAACTAAGTGCTTTGATAAAGGGGATGTCGTTTGCCTTCCCCTCCACTGTTCTGTGGTACAAGGAAATTATCAGAATGGAAGTACAGCTTCATATTTCGTAGGAAGCTGATCAGAATATGGGGCTTTTCTACCATCTTCAAAAGGATTGGTGTAACAATCTGTCTATGATTACCACTCCTTGAAATATTTGGCCCAATGTTCTACTATACAAGAACTAATAGAAACTTTCTTATTAAAATATTAAAAATAAATGTTCAATACTTTTGCCCTAAATAATTATATTGCCTCAAAGCTTAGCAAAAGGTCACTTTATTTTATTTATTTATTTTATTCATTCTTGTTTCTTGGTTAGTACTTGTAATTACTTTCTGGAGTTTTCTTCTTACTTACTTCTAAAAGTTTTCAAAGTAAACACGTGGGTCTTTCATACCCTCAGCTTCCAGCAGTTTTGTGCTTCTGGAATATCTTTCTAACCTACTCAAGACTTTTCACCAGCCCTGACAGTTTTGGACACTGCTCTACTAATAGTACTTTTTTATTTTGGTTTAACTGAACTCATGTGCACTGCTTGACCTTCTAAGTGTTTCTGCCTTTCTGTGATACAGGATCCCTGTTGCTACGCAGCTGAAATTTTTTTTTTGTTCTTTGTTTCTAATGCACTAAACTATTAACCTCAAACTCTGCTCCAAGATTTTAAACCCTCTTTAAAAATACATTTGTCAATGAACTTCCAATCAACTTGACATCACTCACAGAACTAATAAAATGAACTAGAACTATATCTTCCATTCCTAATAGATACAATGTAGAAACACAATTCAAACAGAAAACTATAAAGCATTTTCCCAATTTAGAACCTAAGTTTCCAAATGTAATATGCCATGAACTTTCATTAGACTTGATCGGTTATTGCTGAGTAAGTCCTACTTGATGCAGTCATTCCCATTTGCTGACGACTGAGGGTAGACTGATTGGGCAGTTATTGGCCAGATTGGATTTGTCCAGCTTTTGAAGACAGGGCATACATGGGCAACTTTCCATTTTTGAGATAGATACCAGTGTTGTAGCATTTTTGGAATAGCTTGGCCAAAGTTATGAATAGTTCTGGTGCATACATTTTAAGAACTATAGCCAGGTAGTTGTTGAAAGTCTTTGTTGTATTCAACGCTATCAGTCACTCTTTGAAATCCTTGGTGTGAATAAAAATGGCTGAAAACCTGGATACCTGATGCTGGGAACCTCAGAAGGAGGTTGATATAAATCATTCATTTAGCAATTTTGGCTGAAAGTGACTCAGATACTTGTTGTTCTCATGTACTACATTTTGTCATAACCGAGAGAGGCATAGTTCATCAATCAATTATTTATTTAATTTCCACCACCATTTGCTCGGAATAAGGCGGGACTATACAGTTCGATTTCATCAGTTCTGATGACCAATCTGAGTTGGTGACTCTGTTTCGCTATCTCCAGATGATGGCCTGTTTTCAGAGCTTTTTCTGTATTTCTGACATGTACAGTATTTGCTTTTGATCAGATTCTTTGTTTTTGGGATCGCTTACCTCTGGCTGTAGGATGCTGTCTCTGCTGTTTTGCATGCATTTCAACTATGGGGTTTGAGACTGTGATTCACATTCACCTCACATCACACTGTGCAGTTCACTCCAGTTTCAACAAGCATCAGGATATCCAGTCCAGAGAAATCAGATGTAGAACCGGAATTAGAGCAAAAAGCATTGGGTGGAGAGCATAACTGAGGATGAGTTGATCAGAATGGACTTGACTTGAAGATAATACCAGTCTGCCCTTACGTGCTATGAAGTGCTGTGCTTTGTAATATAGTATTTAATAACCAAAACAGTCAACTCTCTGAGCATAATTCATTCATTGAATCATTTGTGATTGTGCAAAAGCATTTTGCCAAGAATAACAACGAGTGAGGAACAGACAATATGCTAACTGCTTCACAGACCTGAAGTTGACATTGGAGCACCCATCCAGTGACAACTCCATTCATCTTCCTCATTTCACGAGTGGCTGTAAGGCATCTGTTAATCATGCAAAGGCTGTATCTCATGCAATAGAGTCCTTCAGAATCGATGATATAGTTCTGTCAGTTTTTGCGATTTTGGGAAATTGGACTGTATTAAAATGTCAGGCCTGACATCACTGTATTGCTGCTTTATTCAATTTGGTAGAACATGCTGAGCATGTTCTGCAGGAATTAGTGAGGTTGGTCATCATACTTTATATTCTCCACCACTTGAGACCGGCTGCTTGGTACAACTGTAAAAGTTTCAAAAACACTGCAGGAATTCCACCGGGGATAATCTACCTGAACTAAATAAGGAGAAGGCAAACATACATTGTTTTAGTCTCAGCAGAATCTAAACTTAGTCTCTTGCTAAGGGAATGACATGAAAATTCATTGTCAGCTTTTTCTCTGAAATAGTTACCTTTTATTCCTTTTAGTGATACTTGCAAATATTCCCATGACATCCATAGTCTACACAACTGGAAAATCATTCGCTTTAACCAGCTTCAGAATCTAGACATGAATGAACTGCGTTTCCTCTTGCTTCAAAATGACCCTTCATTGCTGCCTGAGGTATGTATTCTAAACTCTTTACAACACTTCCTGTCCTTTATCAATGGAACAATTCAATAGATGGCAAAGGAAGATTCCAATATTTGCTGCATGTCTTCATACAAAAAATTGTTTGGATGCAAATTTTTGCTAAAATTTTCATTAGTTTCTTCATGTCTATTATGAGAGAAAGTGATGGTGGAGGTGGGGAGTGTATGTCAAATAGACATGCAAATCAAGTAATGCAGTCAGCTACATGAAAGTAATTATTATAGCTTTGTGATTTACAGTTTTGGAAGGGGCATGAGATTAAGCATTGTTGAATTCTCCAGTTCCTGAATTGCTGTGAATCCTGTTTAATGCTCTCACCACTGACAATACAATAGTTAAAAGTTCATGGTGTGGGGATAGGATGCCAACATGAATAGATGTATTGCTGGCCAGCAGAAAACAGAGAGTATGTAGAGGGTCTTTGATTAACAAGATTTGAAGAATGGCATCCCGTAGGTGTCTGTGTCAGGACTCAGCTTTTTATAATTTCTTTCAATGACTTAGATGAGGGGAACAAAAGCAAGGTAATTAAATTCACAGACAGCACCAAGATAGGTGAGTGAGTGGGCTGAAGTCTGACAGATGATTTTCAATGTGGCAAAATATAAAGTTGTTCTGTTTGGCAAGAAGCAGAGAATTACATAATGGAGAATAATTGCAGAATTCCGATGTGCAGGTATTTTGGTGCACGAATCGCGAAAAGTTAGTATGCAGGCACAGAATGATCAAGAAATCTAGTGGGATACAATTATTTACTCTTTATTGCAATTCTTTATTATGTGACTAATTGAACATCAAAGTAAGAATGTTACAGTTCAGTTAAACACAAATTTGGTGAGACCATATGTTGAATACTGTGTACTGTTTTGGTCTCTTTATTTAAGGAATGATGAAAATGCATCGGAGTCAGTTCAGAGGTAGTTTACTAGATTTGTACTTTGAATTATTAGGTTATGAGGATTTTTGTACAGGCTAGACTTGTTTGTATTTGAATTTAGAAGAGTAAGGGGTGCCTTGATTGAAGTGTATAATATCCTGAATGGTCTTGAGAAGTTGGAAGTGAAAAGGATGTTTCCTGTCATGGATGAGTCTAAAGCTAGGGTGTTAAAATTGTTTCAGAGACAGTAGGAACTGCAGATGGCTGGAGAATCTGAACAAGGTGTAGAGCTGGATGAACACAGCAGGCCAAGCAGCATCAGAGGAGCAGGAAAGCTGACGTTTCAGCCCTAGACCCTTCTTCAGAAA
>NC_063349.1:24045785-24059028 GCF_021869965.1 Rhincodon typus | reverse complement strand
GGGATAGTTTGTGGTATGTGCCCAGACTTAAAAGCTGAGTTATGTTCTCTTTTTCTGAAGAAGGGTCTAGGGCTGAAACGTCAGCTTTCCTGCTCCTCTGATGCTGCTTGGCCTGCTGTGTTCATCCAGCTCTACATCTTGTTTCAAAGTTAGGGATCACCCATAGATGATGAGATTTCTTTTCTTGCAGTGTTGAGCGACTTGGAAACATTTTGTATCAGATGGTGGTGGAAGCAAAGTCATTAAGTATTTTTAAGGCAGAAGTAGATGGCTTCTGTTCAGTAAGGCAATCAAAGGTTATTGAAGGTAGATGAAAATATGGGATTAGAAACACAAATAGACCAGCATGTTCTTATTGAATGACAGAGAAGGCTTGAGATCTAAATGGGTTTCTTCTGCTCTTATTACATATGTTTGTAAGTTCATGAGTCTCAGGATCAAACATGATTTGAATTCTAAGAAGTCACTCATCAGCCAAAATCATGGCTCTCTGCACGGGAATATGGGTCAGAGACAGAACTGTAACATTAAGACTCTATTCCTGCCGAACAACCTAATCTTAGATGATTTGCCCCAGAATGGCAAAAACAGACAGGATTAAATCATGAATTGATGTGCAAGAGCACCAACACCTTCAGGTTCCCCTCTAAGCCTCACAAAGCATCCTGACCTGGAACAATAATGTCATTCCTTCACTGTCGCTGGATCAAATCATGTACCTCCATTCCTTGCACAACTGTGCTTGTGTCTTCCTCTAATAGTCTGCAATGGTTCAAGAAGCCAGATCATCATCAACTTTGCAAGGGCAATTAGGACAAGCAGTAAATATTGTCCTGATCAGTGACACCTTATGAATGAATAAAAAAAGGATCCACTCCTTTATCGAGTGTGATGTTATGGAGAGTGCACAGATCAGAAAAACAACTGGAATCTTAGCAGGAAGGTATTGGAGGCTGCCACCCAAGCAGTTCAGGAGCTTGAATCATGAATTCCGAAGCCCAATGGCCTGCCCAGCCAGACCCGAAACGTCAGCTTTCCTGCTCCTCTGATGCTGCCTGGCCTGCTGTGTTCATCCAGCTCCACACCTTGTTAGCTAGGACCCTCTGTTGTCTATGTAGGTTTGTGGTAAAAAATACACTTAATAGTGGGATGGAGTTTCCAAGAGCTTTACCGTGTATTGAACTTGTGCCATTCGATTGATATTGCATGGTTTAAGCAGCCTGTAATTTAAAGATTTTAATTTCACTGCAATAATTTTCCTCAGTTGAGAAGTACAAAAGAAGTCCTCAAAATACATGTATTATTTTCCTCTGTTTCAATTTACCTCGAACATTGAATTTGAAATTTCTCCTTTTTAGGTCTGCCTGCATTACAACAGAGGAAATGGGGATTCTCCATTTGGAGGCTGTTCACATAAACACACCTGTAATAAACTCCATATTTGCTCATACTTAATCTCAGGAAACTGTAAGTATGGGGCTGAGTGTCGACGTTCCCACAATTTCAGTGACAACAGGGCCCTTCTCAAGAAATTTAGTTTGGATGAAAATGTTATGAGAAACCTGCTGCTGATATATCAGAACAGGAGCCACATTAAACAAGCACTCAGTCCTACTGGTGAGATTACAATCCCAATTTATTTCTAATCTTTTCCAATTTGTATTAGCCCTCTGTACATTCATAGCAGTGCTCCAGACACCAATGATGCCGAATTCAAACTGATTTAATTAGTTTCAGACTGGTTGCATTGGACATGCTCTAACTGGCTCTGGATTCTCTGCTGCTGATTGTGAAAATGTGGAAGTCAGTTGAAGGCAAGATTGGGCTAGAATCTAGACTTCCCTGCAGTTGAACTGCCTAGTAAATGTACGATAAAAGACATTAAGTAATCCTGCAGTATAGTGTTATGACTGATAACGAACGGTGAGTCTATTAGGTATTAAACGTGAGAAGTAATAAAAATGCAACACATATACACACAGATTAGTAATAAGAAGTGAATTTTAAAAAGGTAACAGTTAAAAAATAAAATATACAGATTGGACTCAGTCATTTGTAAAGAATGTACATTCACTTTAAGAAACGTGTACATCATAAGATAACATGGGCTAACTGAATGGCAGGTCCAATCATGGCAGTGACTTGCCTTTCTGGTCTTTGGGCCACTCTCAGCAGCACTGATCAGACATGGAACACAATTCCTTAGTGTGCTTCAAAACAGAAATTGATGTGACAGGCATCTTCCTGACACCAATTGCAAATTCATTCCCTGATGCTGTTGTTGATATATTTTTCCGAATCAACCTGCTCAGAAATGTTATAAGACACTTCTGGAGCAGATGGGACTTGAACCCAGGCCACTCAGTCCAGAGATAGGGCCACTACCACTGTGCCACAAGAGTAGTGCACCCAGATCAGAATTCAGTGGTATAAGAGAACAGATCATTCAGAAAGCGAGCATGAGAGAAAGAGCTATGAAAGCCTGAGGAAAAGAAAAACGAAAGAGAAGTTCATGTAACAGGTACAGAATGACAAATTTTAACTTTGTTTGTATTAAAGAACAAGAGAATCTAGATACCAGATTTGTACAAACAGCTTAGTCATACACAAGCCACTGCATGTAGCACATTGCTTTGTTTTGTTCTAATGTCCTATTGAATCATAATGAGCAGATTATTTCATGCAATTCTCATCCCTGAACCACTGATTTACATTTTGCGCTAAGAGACCATCTATAGACTACACGGTCACTAAAAGCATTATCAAGATTAGTGCAGGAAGTCTTTCAGCTAATTTAGTTGGTTAGACATGCAATCCTTAGTTCTATAGACCAGGAAGATTCTAAATTCAAATCTCTGCCTCTGTTCACTGCTTGCTTGGCCGCAGCTGTTATTGATGCTAGAACTCAATCAGATTTTGGGCATTTATATTAATAGATTAACTTGTCGGAGCATTGTGTCTTGGTTGCTATGCTACTAAAGCTGTGTACCAGGTCTGTTTAAGAGAGATTACCTCAGTTAACACCAAATTTTGGAAGTATTGTTTCTTGGTTCAGATGAATGTAGTAACAGAAGTAGGTCATTTGGCTGGTCCTGCCTGTTCCTCCAGGTTTAGATTGAAAGCATATTATCAAAAAATATCATCATGGATATTACGCAGAGGAAACACTCCTCGTATTGACCCAGACTGGATTCAAACCTAAATTTTAGAGGTGAAGGAGAATTTTTTTATTTAGTGTGCATTATACTCCCCACGAACTATGACTTATGTTTCCGTGAGAAAATATTTGGCAAGCCTTTTGTGGCTTTATATTTAAGTAATTGTTTTCTTGCTGTTGGTTTCCCTTCATTCCCTATCTGCACATTCCTTGTTCTTTGTCACTTTATTTACTTAATAATTACTGGTATGAGTTTTACTAAGCAATTAGTTAATTCAACATAGACCAGACATTCTAGCTAGCACTCTCAGGGATGTGTAACCCATCTTATTTCAAAAAACCTCAAACTATCATTTCATGTGATATCAAGAAATGGCTGAATGCATTGGATACTTTAAATACAATGACAGCATTTTGGCACTAATATTGAAGAACTGTATTCCAAATTAGTCACGCTGCTATTCCCGTCCAGCTACAACCCTGACACCTACCCGGTAATGTGAAAATTTACTCAAGTATGTCCTGTCCACAAGTAGTAGGACAAATCCAAACTAGTCAATTATTGTTCTATAAAGTAATGGAGGGTACTGTCAACAGTTCTGTCAAGCAACACTTGCTCAGCAATAATCTGCTCACTGGCACCCAGTTTGGGTTCCACTTGGGCCATTCAGCTTCTTATTTCATCGCAGCCTTGAACTAAACATGAAAGAGCTGAATTTCAGAGGGGGCTAAGAGTGACTTCCCCTGATAAGGCAACATTTGACAGAGTGTGATAGCAAGGAGTCCAGAAAAAAGTGGAGTGAAGGGAAATTGGTTTAAAATTCTCCGCTGGTTGGAGTTATACCCAGGCAAATGAAGATGGTTGTGGCTGTTGGAGCTCAATCATTTTAGTCCCAGTGCACCACTGTGCAGGAGTTCCTCAAAGTAGTGTTCGAGACCAAACAATCATCAGTTGAGTATTGCTAAAAAAAAGATATTTTGTCAGTTCTATACTACCAGATGAGCATTGTCACTTTTTTCATTGTCAATGACCTTCCCATGATGAGAATGTGGTACTGCTTGCTGATGATTGCACAATGTTCAGTACCATTCACAATTTTTCCGATACAAAAGTAGTTTGTGTCCACGTGCAGCGAAACTTGAACAATAGTCAACTTTGGGCTGATAAGTGGCAGGTAACCTTTGTACCACAACAGGGCCAGAAAATGACCATTTCCTACGAGAGAAAATCCAACCATCACCCATGATGTTCAATGGCATTACCATCATTGAACCCTCACTATCAGTATAAATAAATATATACATACAATAGCTATTCCTAGACTCTGAGGCTAAGAATTCTATAGTGAGTGAATCACCTCTTGTCTCCCTAAAGCCAGTCCACCATCTACAAAGCACAAGTCAGGAGTGGGATGAATCATGCTGCACTTGTTTAGATGAATGCAGTTTCAGCCACACTCAAAAAACTGGACACTGTCCAGAATGGAACAACCCACTTGACTGGCACCACATCCACTACTATCCAAATTCCCTTCCTCCACCACTAATGAAAATGGTGGCAGTATGTGCCATCGAAAAGATGCACTACAGCATCTCACCAAGACTCCTTTGACCACACGTTCCAAACTCATGGTTTCTAACATCTAGGACGGAGAACAGGTGTATGGGGACACAACCACTAGTAAATTCCCCTCCAAATGATAGTCTATCTGTATTGCATTCCTTCAGTGTTGCTGAGTAAAAACGCTGGAACTCCTTTTCCAAAGCATTGTGGATAAACCTATGCACAAAGAAGTGTAGCAGCTGAAGAAGGCAGTTCACTATCACCTTTGGAAGGGCAGTTAGAGATGGGCAATAAATGCTGGGCTAGCTAATGACAACCACATTCCGTTAAAGAAAGAAAAAGTCACTAAAGTAACCCAGTGCTTGTTAGACCCTATATTGATACAGTTACAGATTAGTTCAACAAATAATTCATCAAATGGTTACCTGGATTTGTAATCCTGTGCTGTGTTTTTGCAGGAATTAAAGCTGTACCCACAGTTCTTCCCACAAGCTCCCAGCAAAATGCTGACACTGAGGAGATCTGTGTCTACTACATCAGAGAAAACTGCAGCTTCAAAGGTATCTGTAAAATTTCTAATATTTTGCCATAGGTGATGACTTTCTATGACATAATTTTACTGATGTTTTGTTCCATTGTATGAGTTATTAGTTACACAATCATGGCATTTATTTTACCCAATTTGCTTTGCGCGCATACTGCATTATCTTACATCTCCTTCACTGATAGCATCTTCACCTAACAAGCCAGTTTTATAAGGTATATGAGACTTCCAAATACAACATAAAGTTCATTACAAGAGTAGTTTCCCTCATCAAGTCTGGAGCCAGCAGGACACATGTCAAGTACCTGTTCCTCTGGAGGTCCAGTATAACTCTTCTGATCCAGTCTTAGATGAAGTGTAGTATTTAATCCATTCTATGTACCTATACCGCTCATGAGGAAAGATCAAACAAAAGAAACAACTGAAATGTTCAAAAACATATGGAAGTACAGTTGTTTGTAAATGTATTGGCAATGTAAAACTTGTCATGCAAATGAACGAGATAGTTTCTACCAATCTGACAGCATCAACCTCTCTTGTAAACCGAGTTCAAACAGTTCTGTAACCTGAACACAGCCTAAAACAATATGGTTAAAATAAAGCAAATTGAAGGAAGGGTTCTGAGGAAGGATCACTGGACTCAAAACATTAACTCTGATTTCTGTCCACAGATACTGCCAGACCTGCTGAGCTTTTCCAGCAATTTCTGTTTTTGTTTCTGAAAGTAAATTGAAGACTGATGTCTTTCTCTATTTGAGAGCCAAAGTGATTATATAGCTTGAAGGACACTACTCTGTATCAAGCTTGGGTCAGAATAAGGAGGCAGAACTCCATAAACTGCCAGTTAGTACAGGAACTGAAACCATGTTTTGGCAAAACTCTGCCCTACAACCTAATCGACTAAGCTAATCAATCCCATCTTGGCAAATGTGTTTCATTCAGTAGATGATTATCAGTTGAATTTGGCTGTTAAGTTGCCTCATGAGGTGAGGTAACCAAATGTGTTGCAGGTGGAAACTCACGGCTACATAAGCCAAAGTTAGATCTGTGAATTGGAAATGTAATATCTGACTTATACATAATACAAACTTCATCATCTCCAGAAATATAGCTTTTTCTTTGATAAGTAAATAAAAGATTACTAAATGCTATTCATCCCTGACTTTGTTACTGCCAGGCTTGACTATTTAAATGTACTGATAGAGTCATGGAGGTCTATGGCACAGAAAAAGGCCCTTCAACCCATGAGGACTGCACCTGCCAGAAACAACCATCTAACATTTTTAATCCCATTTGCCAGCACTTGGACCATAGCTTTGAATGCATTGGCATTAAAAGTACACATCTGAATACTTCTTAAATGTTGAGGGTTGCTATCACTACCACCCTTACAGGCACTGAATTGTATGTTCCCACCACTGTCTGGGTGAAAAAAAATTCCTCACATCCCCTCTAAACTTCCTGCTCCAAAATTTAAATCTATGCTCTAGGTCATTGATCCCTCCACTCAGGAGAAAAGTTTCTTCCTGTCTACCTTGTCTATGCCCTTCATAATTGTATACATCTCCATCATGTCCCCCCTAGTCTATGCATGCTCCAAAGGGAACAACGCTAGTCTACCTAATCTCTCCCAACAACTAAACTCTCCAGCCGAGGCAACATCCACCTTCTACCTTGCAGAAACTTGAGGTCATCTGAAACACTGCTGCCTGTGTCCCAACTTGCACCAGTCCCAACTGTCCTGAATCCTGATGAAGGGTCCCAATCCGAAATGTCAACTTTATTGCTCCTCTGATGCTGCCTGACCTGCTGTGTTCCTCCAGCTCCACACTGTATCGACAACAACTGCCCCAACCCCTCTTCTTGCTGAGTTTCACTAAGTCCTGGTTAGCCAATGTCTCAACTTTAAAGTTCTCTCCCTTATCTTCAAAGCCCTCCATACACTGACTGTCTGTACCTCAGTAATCTCCTCCAATGCCACACTCCCCCTTGAAATTTTGATGCACCTCAAATGTGGGCCACTTACATGTCTCCAACATTGATGGCCATGCCTTCATCTTCAGGTGTCTGGGGTCCCAAACTCTGAACTTCTCTCCCCAAACTTCTCCTCCTCTTCAACTTGCTTTTGTCATTTTAAACTCTCCTTAAAACCTACCTCTTAGACAAAACTTTTTTGGTCTCTGCCCGAATATCTTCTTATGTGCCACAGTATCATATATTGATTTATAATGCTTGTGTGAAAACTATTGGGACATTTTATTTCATTAAAGGCACTTTAAAAATATAAATTCATTTTGCTGTATTCAGTTCATTGTGCTTGATCTGAAAACTTTAAAAAAACTGACTCAGGAATGTAGGAATTTTGCTGAATCAACTCAATCTAAAAGTTAATAACCATGTTTCTATTTTTACAGACAAGTGTATTCGGGTTCACTTCAGCCTTCCCTACCGGTGGCAGATATGTAAGGTAACATGGCAGGATTTTCCAAACATGGAAGAGATTGAAATGGAATTCTGCGACCCAAAGAATAGCACCAGGTATTTTTCTGACGTATTAAGCTTTTTAATTAGAACAAACCATTTCCAAGTGCTGGTGTACTTAAAAATAAAATGACCAAATCAATGAATTCCAGATTTACATTTATTCCTGTACTCCATGAACAACTTCAGCTTCAAATCCAACCCTCAAAAAATCTAAGGTAATTCCAAACTCTTGACTAAATTGACTTCAAAATTTCATGAACTTGCTTGAACGGCTGAATTGCTTACTCCTGATCACATGTACTCCTCAATCTGTGGAACCTTGTTGCATGGATCTCCAAGATTAAAAAAAGAACAGAAAGTACCCCCTGATAGCCCAAACTGTAACGTTTAACTAATGTACTTTATTATTTCTGAAATAGATGGCCAATTGGAAATGGTTGGAATATCCTGAAAATTTATCTGGATCTGGATGTTTTTCTAATATTTTATTTATTCACAGTATTTCTCTAGATTATGAGAGAACAAATGGAACTAATTAAAATCATCCTTTCCAAATGAACAATTAAATGACAATGAAATCTTATGATTTGTTACATCATATTTGTAATTCTGAACAAAGTCTACTCAGCCCAACACCTCCACGTCAATTTTTATGCTCCCATAAGCCTTGTTCCATGCTTCATCATTTTACTCCATTAGCTTATCTAAACAAACCTTTCTTCCTTATATATTTATCTTGCTTCTTCATAGATCCATCTGTGTTGGTTCCCTCAATTACTTCTTCTGGTAGCAACTGCTATTATCTAACTACTCTCTGGATAAAGTTTGATTTGAATTCCCAGTTGGATTTAATAATAACTATCTTGTTATTTGGGGCTGTTGGTTCTGGTGCAACCTACAAGTGGAAACATTAGGAACAGAAGTAGGCCACCAAGTCTGCTCTTCCATTCAATGAGATCATGGCTGATCTGATAATCTTCAACTCCACTTTCCTGCCTTTTCCCCATAACCCTTGATGCCTTAACAGTTTAGCCTCAATAACCCCCTGCAGTAAAGAATTCCCCAGATTCACTGCCCTCAGAGAAAACAAAATCCTTCTCAAGTCTATCTGGAATGGATGACTCTTTAATCTGACATTATGCCCTCTGGTCCTAGACTGTTCCACAAGAGGAAAATAATCTCTCAGAATCTATGCTATCAAGGCTCCTTAAGAATTTTATATGTTTGAATAAGGTCTTTTCTCGTTTTTTGAAACCCAAATGAGTACAAGTCCAACCTACTCCTGACCCGAAACATCAATTTGCCTGCTCCTCTGATGCTGCCTGGCCTGCTGTGTTCCTCCAGCTCCACACTGTGTTATCTATAACTTTCTGCAAGACTTCTTGCGTCATCCTCACTACTTGCCTCGTCATTTGCAAAGTTGCTGATAGTACGTTCACTTACGTTATCAATATATATTATAAATATGTGGCCCCAGCAGTAATCCCTGCGGCATTCCACTAGTTACAAGTTGTCACCCTGAAATTGCCCCTTTATGCCAACTCTCTGTTGTCTATTAGCTAGCCAGTCCACTATCCATGCTAATTTACTACCCCCAACACCATGGGCTCTGATTAAATAGCCTGATGTGTGGAACCTCAGCCTTTGCATTTCTACAGAAAGCAGTTTAATCTTCAGATCGCCTGATGTCTCAAGTTCTGGTATCATTTCTAGTAATTTCTTTTTGTGTCTTCTCCTGTGTCTCTGTATCTTTTTTTATGATATGATGACCTCCTGAGGTTCAAAGTTCTTTAAATGGAATCTAACCAAGGCATTCAAGATCTGCCCAAAAGATTTGCCATACTTTCAAAAATGTTAAAGGGAACCAGGTAAAAGTGTGGTACAGTGATGGCAGCATAAGAGGAAGAGATCCTGTAGGGATAAAAGCAACTTTAGTTTGAGAGCTTTTCCTTTTAGGTTTTTCAGGAATTGTTATATGCTGGTTTAAGAGCTTGGACAAAACATAAATTATTCTATTACAGTAAGTGTAGAAGGAAACGAAGTTGCTATGCTTTAAAATAACAGTATGAGCTCATGATTCATTCTACAAAGACTTAGCCTATATCATGAAGTGAAAAAAATCTTTGATGTACAGAAAGTCATTTGTGTCAGTACAATGTTGGTAAATATAAACTACGGATACTCTTCTTCCATCATCTGATTTTAATACCAGAGACCTTCATGGACAAAGGTGACTTTTAAAGAAGACAACTACCAACCTCAAATGGCTGGTGTAGTTACCTAACCACAGATTGAGGCAAATTCAGAGAACTCATAATGAAGACACTCAACTGGATATACTGAAATAACGATCCAAAAACAGGGAAGTCAGAGAACTAAATCAGCATCAAGAGATTAGCATCTCTCATTTAATTTACACTTGCATGATAAGTTTACATATAGAGATAGTATTCAGTTTGGAAAAATATTGAAGCTTGACTCAGGAATATACAGATGAACTATATTTATGGAATTATTTTGCAAAGTATTTTGATATATTCTGAAATTCTGGTTTTGGTTTAATTTAGTTCATGAAATGATGTTAAGAATGTAAAGTATTGAGAATAAAAGACTGGCCAGTCTAATTCTTTCTGAGCTCAATTACAATTGATCCTGTCATTGACTCTATCCATAACTTGACTCTCCTTACAGTTCTGTACAAATATTCCCAGAACTTTAAAACTTAATCTAAGAAATCTTCAGAAAACATAGTCATCTCAAAGTTCATACCTTGGATCTACTGTCTTCCACAAAGATCATTTTCCTTGCATCAGTTACACAGCAAATATAAGCATAGAATATGAGGTTGTAGACTCACTCGCTGAGCCAGTGGGTTTGGTTGCAAACTTTTTGTCACCCTGCTAGGTAACATCGTCAGTGCTCATCCAGTGAAGCATCAGAGTTCTGTCCTGTTTGTTATTTATATGCCTCGGTTTGCTGGAATGGCTGGTATTACTTCCAGTTTTGTTTCTCAGAGGTTTGGACACTGGATCTAATTTAAACATAGAATATGAGATAACCTCTATCTGTATTTTTCCCTGTTGCTAGTGATCTTGTCACAAAACTAAATATCTAGCAACACTCTGTTCTACAGGTCCATTCTAATCACTAGTCTCTTTGGAGAAATATTTTTTAAACCTTCGCACATCATTCCTGTGTTAACTTGGTGCATCTATATTTGTATAAGACTGCCAGTAAATATATTAATGCTCTGAATTATGTCTCTCTTCAAGTACTCTTCTCTAAATTAATTTAATAGCTCGGGACCTAGTCCCATCAACTTTGAAACAATGATGTGTGAATCTCACCAGGTGAGACGTCTCTCTACTGCATCTTCAGTTACTAAACCCCCACATTACATCCTGACGACTGAATGGCTATGGTACATGAATGATATGTTTGGAAAATGGACTGAATATGGAAGTCAAGTAAGTTCCATGTTTCTTTTGTCCCTTAAATCTTGACCAACAAGCAGCAATGGTGTGTAACAAATCAACAGCCTTAATTTGTGTAAATTATAATTTTGGGGCAGATTTTCAATATGTTAACCAGTCAGAATATTGCCTTTCCTTGAGATGAGTAGGGGGAAACAAACTGGTTGCGGGGAGAGATGTGGAGAGAGACAGAGAGGGAGAGAGAGAACAAATATTGTTTTAACATGTTTTCATGAGCAAGGGAATTCTTTCCAGTGTCTATTTTATTATTTACTCCTCAATACGTATCACAAAATCAGATTATCTGGTTATTATCACATTATTCTTTGTTGGAGCCTGCTGTGTGTAAATTAGGTTGTGAACTTCCTGTACTACAATATATTGACTACATTTCAAAAGTACTTCATTGGCTGTAAAGCATTTTGAGACATGCACAGTCAAGGAAGTTACTATATTAATACAAATTTCTTATCTATGACATGTCTGATGTAATTACAAACCTTTTCAATTGTACTTTCAAAAATGAAATGTGAAAGTATAGATAACAATGTGTCCTCTACTCCAATCCCAATGGAGACTGATAATTTTTAAAAGATTCCCAAACGTCCAATTAATAGCTGAAAGAATGATCCCACAAGATTACATGTTACAAAATCTCCATTGTAACAAGTGATTAAAATAACACTCATTGAGTAAATGCTATTTTCTTATTGTAGGAAAATTATGCTTTCAATACAGAAAGTGACATTTACCTTGTTTACTTAGCACCCTTCACATTCATTATGGAAATTTAGCAAAGGGTCTGTTTCCATGCTGTATAACTCTATGACTCTATGATTGTACTCCCAGATTCCAATGGGTTCCCATATTGCCATTTGACTGTGTAGTAACTTTGTGTGACTGTCTACAGACACTTACCTCAGTTTCTGTAGTGTTTTATAAATCTAGCACAAGTAAATGAAGGCTGTTTCAATGATTGTCCTTGCCAGACAAATCTCCCAGAATCCGTGGAGTGCTAAAGGATTTGCCTATTCGATAGAGACTGTCTCACTCCCACTTCTGGCTAAGTTCAGAAAGCTAAGCAGCCTTTTCTCCCAGAACGTCTGCTGTCACTCTCTGATGAGTCACTGATTTGTAGGGAGGCCTGAGAATCAGCTGGCATATTTTCATTGCATGTTGAATCTGCCAAATTGCATGACCTCACATGTCTCTTCACTAAATTGAGCTGACATCCTGTGGCCATTTCACTATCCTGTTTGTATCCTCTTGAAGCCTTTTAAAGTCTTTTTCACTTCCATTTGCAAACTCCACCTTTTGTACAGTCGATTAACAGCCAGCTCCCCCAAGATCTATGATTTGTACCCATGTGACTATGAAGGTACCAACAAAAAGACCCAACAAATTTATCAACAAGTAATTTATCAACAATCCATCTGTGCCTAGTCAGTCTTGTCTGAATACTAATGATGGGTTTATCATGTTGGTGGTTGTTGCTAAGTGATTTGACATGCATTGATACTGTGACAATGTTGTAGGGGAACAGAGCTCCTTGAGGTACACACATACATGTTTTAGCTACCAATTCCGTGACCTAGAATTTCTTTCAAAGTATGTAACAAGAATGTTTCATGTTGTAGGCTGGTACAATAATATGATTTGATCTTGGTCATGCAAACTCTATCTTTCTAGAGAATAAAAGCAAGTGACTTTTTAGTTACCTGCAGCAGTCATTGAGGTCACATGTTAGTCACCGGTCAGGAGACAGAAGGAAATAGTATCAGCAAGATGATGATCACCCTAAGAAACAAATCAGGAATTAAGCATGTTCTTGCCAGAGAGATAAAACAGTAAAAAGCCAGTAACATTGGAATTGAGCATACTGGAGACCCATTTTGAAGTATATAAGAGACAACAAGGTGCAGGGCTGGATGAACACAGCAGGCCAAGCAGCATCATAGGAGCAGAGAGGCTGACGTTTCGGGCCTAGACCCTTCATCAGAAAAGGCTTTTCTGATGAAGGG
>NC_063349.1:24027496-24045285 GCF_021869965.1 Rhincodon typus | reverse complement strand
ACACACACTCACACACTCTCTCTCTCACACACACACACACTCTCTCTCTCACACACACTCACACACTCTCTCTCTCACACACACACACTCACACACACACACTCACACACACACACTCACACACACACTCTCTCCTACCAACACACACACACATCTCTCTCTCTGTCTCTCACACACACACACATGAACATATTGGGTGAATTTGTGTTCGCAGATACTGTGTATTTTGTTCAAAAAGAACACAATTTATAGGCAGTCAGGCAATGTGGCGTTTTATAAATTCCTACTTTAGAAATAAAGCCAGTCTGATGCCAAACCAAAACACAAACAGATTCTAAACAAGGCCTCACACCTAACATGCATTGTCTGACCTAAAATGTCACCTCTTCTTTACATGGACAAAACCTTTAGTTCTTACAGGACAGCGCCTCAAAAGGAATTCGGGGATTTACATATATTCATATTCATCAATTAAAACCTTCTAACTAATTAAAGATTTAACAGCATCTTAGGTTTGTTTAGTCGATCCTCATCAGTGGTATTACCCTTTGATCTTTTACCTATAAATTCTATGTCTGATACTACCTCTCTCACT
The DNA here is from genome assembly GCF_021869965.1 of Rhincodon typus. NCBI lineage: Eukaryota > Metazoa > Chordata > Chondrichthyes > Orectolobiformes > Rhincodontidae > Rhincodon > Rhincodon typus. The sequence goes on along the minus strand of NC_063349.1, from coordinate 24,044,690 downwards.
CACACTTGACGAAGGAGTAAGGCCCCGAAAGTTTGTGTTTTCAAATAAACCTGTTGGACTATAACCTGGTGTTGAGTGATTTCTGACCTTGTCCACCCCAGTACAGCACCAGCACCTCCACAATATCGAATTCTGACAGCAACAAAACAGGTCATTCAGTCTGGGGTCTAGGCCCGGAACGTCAGCCTTCCTGCTCCTCTGATGCTACTTGGCCTGCTGTGTTCATCCAGCTCTACACCTTGTTAATTCAGTCTGGCTTCTGTTTATGTTACTGATAAGCCTGCTCCTAACTTCTTTCATCTCGTCAATATATTATTTTGCTCCTTTATTCCCCTCATGTACTTATCTAGCTTCTCATTTAATCCATCTATGCTATTTACTCCAACTACAACTCATGATACATACTGATTAGTTTCTTTCATTACCTAAGGCACTTAATGCAGAAGTTATGAGGTTATGTTCGCAAAGTACAAATCATAATTAGAGCCACAGTTAAAGATACTGAATACAGGTCTGGTTATTTTCTTGCCATAAATATGTGACCACACTAGACAGGCTACAGAACTTACGAGGATCCTGTATGACTAGAGAATTTTAGCTATGACGATAGGCTGAAGTTGTTTTATTTGGAAGAGAGGAGGCTAAAGATAGGTTTAACTGAGGTGTAACACTGAGGGGCCCAGACAGAATGAATAGGAAGGATCTTTATTGCTGTATCAGAGAGGTCAACAATTGATTGTGATGTGTGGGAAGTGGGGAGGGGGTGTAGTGATTTAATACAATTGATAAGATTAGAGCTGTGCTTTTCACCAGGGGTTGGTGGTTCCATGGGGCAGTAGTCTCAGACCCTGGGCTGGAAGCTCTGGATTCATATAATGTAGAAAATAGGAGGAACAGGCCATTCAGCCCAAAGAGCCTGCTCTGACATTCGTCACAAATGATCATCCACCTCAATAGTCTGTTCCTGCTTTTCCGTCATATCCTATGGTCCCTTTAGCCTCAAGTGCTATCTCCAAATCCTTTTTAAAATCATACAATGTTTTAGCCTTGACTGCTTTCTATGGTAGCAAATCGCACAGACTCATCACTCTCATGGGTAAAGAAATTTCTCCTCATCTTAGTCCTAAATGGTTTACCTCATTTCCTTAGACTGCAACCCTTGGTTCTGAACTCTACTGCCATTGGGAACATTGTTCTTGCATCTACCCTGTCTAATCCTGTTAGAATTTTATAAGTTTCTATGAGACATCCCCCCCTCATTTCTTTGAATTGCTGAGAATATAGTCCTATCCGGTTCAACCTTCCCTCATACATCAGTCCCGCCATTCCAGAAATCAGTCTGGTAAACCTTCGCTACACTTCCTCTGTAGCCAGAATATCTTTCCAAAGATAAGGAAAACAAAACTGCACACAATATTTCAGGTATGGCCTCACCAAGGCCCTGTACAATTGCAGCAAGACATCCCTGTCCCTGTACTCGAATTCTCTCACTACAAAGGCCAATGTACCATTGCCTTCTTTCGCGCTCGCTTCATCAGCATGCTTACTTTCAGTAATTAGTGTACAAGGATTGCTAGATCTTGTTGCAGTTTATAGTCGTTCAGATAATAATGTGCCTTCCTGATTTTGCTACCAAAGTAGATAACCCACATTTATCCATATTATACTGTCTTTGCCATATATTTGTCCACTCAGTCAGCTTGCCCATTTTGCAATGAAGCATCTCTGCATCTTCCACACAGTTCGCCCTCCCACCATGCTTTGTGTCATCTGTAAATTTGGAGATATTACATTTAGTCCCCTCATCCAAATCATCAATATAGAATTGTAAATAGCTGGGTTCCAAGCACTGATCTCTGCTGCACCCCAATAGTCACTGCCTGTCATTCGGAAGATGTCCTGTTTATTGCTACTCTTTGTTCCCTTAACTGTTAACCAGTTTTCTACCCATGTCAATACACACCACCAATCCCATGTGTTTCAATTTTACACTAATATCTTTTGTGAGACTTTGTCAAATGCCTCTGAAATTCTAAAAAAAGCCCACTGTCTCCCTTCATCATTTCTACTAGCTACATCCTCAAAGAATTACAGTACATTTGTCAAGCATGATTTTCCTTTCACAAATCCAAGCTGACTCTGTTTGTGCCACTGTTTTCAAAATGTTTAGACTCAAGCATTTTCCCCACCACTAACATCAGGCTGATTGGTCTATAGTTCCTATTTTCTCTCTGTCTCTCTTCTTAAATAGGAGGGTTACATTAGCTATCCTTCAATCTATAGGAAGTGTTCCAGAGTCTATAGAATCTTGGAAGACGATCGCCAATTCATCCACTATTCCTACAGCCACTTCCTTGGTACTCTTAATGTAGATTATCAGGCTCTGGGAATATATTGGAGTGCCTTTTCATCAATTTTCCCAACACCATTTTCCTACTAATACTAATTTCTTTCAGTTCCTCACTTACACTAAACTTTGTGTTCCCTATTATTTCTCGAATATTATTTGTGTCCTCCTTTGTGAAGACAGAAGCAAAGTATGTATTTAGTCAATCAGTTATTTCTTTGTCCCATTATAAATTCCACTGTTTCTGACCGTAAGAGACCTGCATGTATCTACAACAATCTTTTTCTTTTCACGTGTCTGTAGAAACCATAATGGTCAGATATTTTGTTCCTTGCAAATTTACTCTCACACCCTATTTTCCGTTTCTTAATCAATTCCATTGCTGAGTTCTAAACTCCCAATCCTCAGGTCTGTTTCTCTGGCCAACTTGTACACCTCTTCCTATGTCTAATTTCCTATGTAAGTCATGGTTTTGCCACCTTTCCCATTTTAGTTTTGCACCAGACAGGAGACAGCAATTGCTGCGGTTCACCCATGCACTCTTTCAATGTTAGCCATTGCCTTTCCACCATCATTCCTTTCAGCAACTTTCCGCAAACTATCATAGCCAACTACCACCATAGTTTCTCTGATTTAGATTCAGGACCTTAGTCTCAGAATCAGCTACACCACTCTATTATCTTGATGAGGATTTCCGTAATATTATGGTCACTAACACCCAAATCTCACTCCAGAATTTAATGGGCAAGCAAGGTGCATTTCTAACGTAGTTAAACAAATTGAGCATCAACCTACAAGTCTTTCCAAGAGCAGGACAGAATCGTGGTTAGCCATGAAATGGAAAGAAATCTGGAGTATGAACCATCATCAGTCATAGCCTGGGCTATAACATCAATGTAAAATTGCACGTTGCCATAGCAACTTGGACTCCTTGAGGGAACTGTTAGCTCAGTTGACTGGATATATATTTGGCATGGTGGCTCAGTGGTTAGCACTGCTGCCTCACAGTATCAGGGACCTGGGTTGGATTCCACTCTTGGGCGACTGTCTGTGTAGAGTTTACACATTCTCCCCGTGTCTGCGTGGGTTTCCTCCCACTGTCCAAAGATGTGCAGGTTAGGTGGATTAGCTGTGCTAAACTTCCCCATAGTGTTCAGGGATGTGTAGATTAGGTGGGTTATAGGGGCATGGGTCTGGGTGGGGTGCTGTGACAGTCGGTGTGGACTTGTTGGGCCTGGTTCCACACTGTAGGGAGTCTATTGTGCGTGTGCGTAATTGTTGCCAATAGCACAGGGTTTAATTGCTATTCATGCCATTCTCCTATGAAAGGGACTGTGTTATTCCTTTGGCTTTACCTCACTCCCACCTCCCTCCATTGTGGTTAAGTTAACTGACAACCAGTAATGGGTGAGCAAGCATTTCTTCGATTTAAGTATTAGGAAGACCAAAACAATTGTCTGCCCAATATTTCATGGGAGGAAATTGCTCTTCAATCATTCTCTTCATTCTCTGCTGCAAACTATGTTCCTGGTCCAGCTCTCTGCCTGGAACCTCGGGTGAAAGAGATTGCTCACAACCTTGACATAATTTCTGTCTCTGAAATGAGCTTAAATACATTCAGTCCTCTCATTCAGACCAGTGGGATTGTGGGGCACCTCAACTGTTGGCTCCCTTTTCCAGACTGGGAAACCAATCTCGATGGTCTCTCTCCTTTTACCAACATGCGTCTCAAACCCTCACTCACCAGCACCCGCTCCCAACTCACAAACATCCCCATCCCTTTATTAGACCTTAGATTTATCTGGTGATGTTATAGCACTCAATCTTGTGGGACTGCCTGTAGCACCAGCAGTGCCCATAGCTCCCAGTTTTATTACTGGGACTATAGACCTACTGAGGCAGAATCTTCACTCAAGTGAGGGTCTGAAGTTCCAACCCCAACTCACTTAAAACTCCTGAGCTGAATAGCTGAAGGGGAGCTGATACCCAGGAGGCAGACGTCAATATACATGTAGAGATTCTTTTCCCACCCAACTCTTTGGTTCGCAGAACAGTAAACCCAACCACATGTTAAATTCTATGTGGTCAAACTAGAGATTTCTCTATCTGCAACAAGACCTATAGCCCTTTGTGTTCTGGTCTTTACATGTTCTCCCTGGGTCTGCATGGGTTTCTGTCAGGTAGTCTGGTTTCCTCCCACAGTCTAAAGATGCGCAGGTTAGGTGGATTGGCCATGCTGAATTGCCCTGCAGTGTCCAGGGATGTGTGCACAGTGTGGGTTAGCTATGGTACATATAAAAGCCAACACTCCATTAGCACTTTTTTGATTGTTCCTGGCACCTGTTCGTGGCAGTTAAATGATCCAGGGTGTGTAGTCCCAATATGGTCTCCTGCATTCTACCCTCCATTAACCTGAGCTCATTCATATTCTTCTACATGAGTGTTATTCATCCATCACCCTGTGCTAACAGACACGACCCCCGCCCCACCCCACCACCCACCAAGCAATGCCTCAATTTTAAAATATCTAACCTGTTTTCAAAACACTCTATTCCTCACCTCGTATTGCTGTGGCCTCAGAATCCTCGGAGACAACTGCACTCTTCTAATTCAGACCTCTAGAACATCTTCGATCTACTTGCTTCATTGGTAGCCACATCTGGCACTGGTGTGGCGCTAATGTTATAAGAATCACAAAGCACAAAGCTCTAGAATTCCCTCTCTAAATATTTCTGTATTTCTGTCTTCCTTTCCACCTTAGGACACTCCTTCAAACCTCTGACCTAATGTCACCTTATGTTGATCAGTCAATTTGTCTTACAACATTTCTGTGAAGCAACATGTAATATCTTACTATATTAAAGGTATTACATAAATGCAACTTGTTGTTTTGTGAAGAGATTTCTCTTGCATTCCTTACTGAGTTATTAATAATGTCTAATATTTCTTCTCACTACTGTCTACTGAAATTGATCAATACTATAATGATTAAACATGGCAGATGTATAATGGATTGATTCATACTTCACCGTTATTTCACATCATGTAAGCCAAAGGCTTACTGAGCCAAGAAAATTGAGCTTTATATCAATACTCTTGATTGAACTAGGACTTTCCAAAGGCTCACAATTTCATAGAATCCCTATAGTGCAGAAAGAGACTATCTGCCCATTGACTCTGCACCAACCCTCCAAAGAGCATCCCACCCTATCCCCATAACCCCATATGTATCATAGCTAACCGACACAGTGCACACATCCCTGGTCACTGCAAGGCAATTTAGCACGGCCAATCCACCTAACCTGCGACTGTGGGAGGAAACCAGACTACCTGACAGAAACCCATGCAGACCCAGGGAGAACATGTAAACCCCACACAGACAATCATCCAAGGCTAGAATTGAACCTGGGTCCCTTGTACTGTAAGACAGCAGTGCTAACCACTCAGCCACCATGCCACCCATTTCATTTCATTTTTTATTTATTTATTCATTCTCTGGATGTGTGCATAACTGGCTAAATCAGCATTTATTACCTATTCCTAACTTCCCTCAAGAAGATGGCAATGAGCTGTCTTGCTGAATTGGCTGTAGTTGATGTGATATATGTTCATCCAAATGGCTATTAGGATGGGAGTTCCAAGAATATAACTTGAGAATGAATTAACAGCAGCAATATATGTTCAAGTCAGGCTGGTGTGTAGCTTGAAGGGGAACTTCCATGCACCTGCTGCCTTTGACTTTCTAGGTGGTAGAGGTCATGACTTTGGGAGATCCTGTCTAAGAAGCATTGGTGAGTTGCTACAATGCATCTTGTAGATGGTACACACTGATGGAATTTAAGGTGATAAAGGGAATGATGAGCAAGTGGGCTGCTTTGTCAACCTTCTCAAGCGTTCTTGGAGTTGTGCTCATCCTGGCAAATATTTCATTATAGTCCGGATGTTTGTCACGTAGGTGGGGGGTAGGTGGCTGGAGAGTCATTCAACACAGAATTTCCAGCTTGTGACTTGCTCGTGTAGCTATAGTATTTGTTTGTTTGTCCATTTAAGTTTCTGGTTATTAATAATACCCACGATATTAAAGGTTAACTATTCAGTGATAGCAATGCCATTGAATGACTCAGTAAGGTGATTCTGAATGTCCCTTGATGGCGATGGTCTTGTTTGGTACCTGCATGGCAGAAATTTTAATTGCAGTTTAGCAACTCAAGCCTGGATATTGTCCAAATCTTGCTGCAGGCAGGCACAAGCTGCTTCAATATCTGAGGATTTGAAAATTGACTTTGATTGCATGCAATCATTAGTGAATATCCCCTTTTTCCAACCTTGGGAGAAAGATCATTTATGAAGCAGCTGGAGATGGTTGGGCCAAGAACACCACCTTGAATAACACCTGCAGTGATATCCTGGAGAAGAGATGATTGATCTCCAATAATCACAACCATCTTCATTGGTTTATTAAAATGAGTTTATACTGATAATCTTAGGCAACAGTTAAATGATTTTTTTTGCAACCTAGGACCACATTATAATCTTAAAATTCTTGACTAATGGAAATGACTGACCACAATCCTCACAACTGTGACTTTTTCAGAATCGATGAGCTCAAAATGTATGCAGAATTTGACAGTTTTCTAAATTTATCAAGAATCAAAACGGGTTATCCTTAAGTAGAGATTAAATTACCAAAACTAAATTTGGAATAGAAAGTGGCTGAACCTAATTTCAGTTAAGATACCACCCTGACACTTAAGTTAACTATGCAGCCTCAGGAAATGCATTAAATATAGAGAACAGACATGAGATTTTTAGATTTGCTGAGCTCACATGTGCACCTCTCAAATGGCAAAGGTTGAACGCAGGTGATTCTATCCTTAACTGGTAAAGCATCATCTTGCAAATACTGTTGCCTTTACTGAGGGAACTAATTTAAATGCCAGTTTAATAATTATTGGCTATCCTAGTTAAAATATATTGATGCAACAATAATTGAAATTTAAAACTGGATTCTAGAAATAAGCATGTATTTCTTGCCCTGAACATTTGTAATTGACTGTTCCCACCTGATATGCAATTGCGTGCTTTATTTTTTAATATATTTAGATATATTTGAGAATTTACATTTTCTCACATAACTTTCTGTATTGCTAACTTGAGAAACCAACTTTGTATTCTCCGGTCAGAGAGTTCATTAATGAGGAGTAGCCCGGATCCAAAAATTAGGCAGGATATTATAATCTGGTTAATCTTGTTAAAAAGGTTCTCTGGAGGATGTCAAAATATTTGGCTGGTTCCTTCAATTTAGGGAAAGATGCATTTTAGATGCATTTAGTGTCTCAACGATCTGTCTTTCTCAATTTAAAGTTAGAAAAAATTATCTGTGAGGTATTTCTAATCTGGGATTGTCTTAAAACGGGGCTAGGATTATAACTCACCACATAATGCTCTCACTTAATCTCACCTCTTCAATGGAACTCAAACTTTATTCTACAAAAGTACCCGGGCGAAATCTTCTACCATATTTTGTACAAAAGTAAACTGAGAGCGTGATCTTTGTTTGGAGAACTGTCCTGTTTTTTGCGGACAGAACATTAATGGACAATTTTCCACACTGTTGGATAGATGTTAGTATTGTAACAGTACTGGAGCAACTTGGCTAGCCGCTCCGACATTTATGGAACACATGTGTTCAGCACTGCAACCTATATATTGTATGTGCTTATTCCCTTTACAGTCTACAATGTTTTCAGCCCTTTCTCAATATCATACAGAGGAACTGGATTGGCTGATGACCGGTCTCTATGGTACTGGGGGACTCAGAAAGAGGCCAAGATGGATCATCCACTTGGCATTTCTGTCTTGTCTTTTGCACTGTAATGTAACGGCCTCTGCTATAATTGGGAACAAGGATGTTCATGGAGCCATCTCTTCTGATTAGTTGTCCACTTGTAACTGGATGTGGCAGGACAGCAGAACTTTGATCTGAAATTGGAAGAAGAGTAAAGCACAATTTACACCTGACATGATCAGCATTTAATTTCAATGCACTTTTTCAAGCTCTCATCGGGAGTTCACCCATTTGCAGCTGGGAAATAGCATTGGCTGGAGGATTTCAAAGGAAAAGCATTGTTTACAATGGAAGTTTGTAATTCTTTCAATGAAGGTCTAAGAATACAGAATTTCCAAGCTTGCAGGGTTGCAGATGGCCACAGATTTGTGGATGCGGTAAAAAAGATACTGTTCAAAAAGTAAGATTTGCCAAAAATGTAAGTATCCTTTCATGCTGATCCCTGAAAATTCCAAAGGAAAGCTGTCTAATATTAATGCGGAAGATTTCCAGGGCAGTAGGTATCTATCTCCAGCATCTGCATTCCATCAGGCAATACCAGGAGAGGTTTAATAATCAGGTGAGTCAAAATGAGCCATAATACATAGGAGCAGAATTAGGCCATTTAGCCCATTGGTTGTCGTGTGCACTGTGGTAGTGTCCTTACCTCAGAGGCAGGGGCCCAGGTCCAAGTCCCACCTGCTCAAGTGGTGTGCTGTAACATCTCTGAGCATATTGATTAGGAAAATATCTCTGAGCCAACAACGGAGGAGGGATCTTGTGGTATGGTGGTCATTGCCTTACCTCTGAGACAGGAGGCCATGTGATCAAGCCCTACTTGTTCCAGAATTGTGTAATAACATCTCTGAACAGAAAGATTAAAAAGTACACAAGCCAACAATGACATCTGCCAGTGTTGGTAACTTGCAATGTCTTTCCACTCACACTTCATTAGAGTACATTAACAGCTCATCCTTCACATTAATGAGATTATACTATATGGCCATCCACTGCCAGCTGTAAAGTAAGCTCCCTTGTGGGTATCCACCTAAAGTATGTTAAACAGCCTGACCCCATCCAAATAGCTTGTCTCAACTAAGGTAGGACTATTGGCATATGGAGAGCTACAGTATAAAAGCAAGGCATGCCAGAAACTGGAAAAGGATAAAACTCACAATTGGAAGCTATTATTAAACCCTGATCCACCCTTGCTGAATTGCCAACTGTTTTGATACTATTTTCATCTGCTTACCACATGTTTTAATTAAAGCAAGAAATGGCACAATCATATCATTACACTCTCATTGCAATACTGAAAGCTGTCTTGCTTTATTCCTGTGTTAATGCTCCTTTAGCAGCACTGTGGTCCCTGTTGTTTAAATGTGCTAGCTATATTTCAAAACTGTCCAAAAGTCATTTTTTGTACATCATACTCCCCTAATATGTTTTGATTTTCCGACTGGCTTCCACTCAACTTCCCCAGTAATTAAATTGTTCATAGTGCTTTAAGAGAAAAAAAACAGTCAATCATTTCAGTTAAAATTGCTGTCAGTTTGAAAATAAACTCACAACATGTATAGTTTATCAATTCTGTAAACTAAAAGGACCTGCCAACCAGGTAATAAATCTTTCTGAACCCCCAGTGGTTGCAGTGACACATGGACAATATTGGAGTACCAACTGCAATCTACTAGTGAGAAAGATCAGCTGTTTTTTCCGCTGTATTTGATATATTCTGGTAAACACTTATCCTTCAACCACCACCTCTAAAACTAATTAACCGCTTATTTATCTCATTATTGTTGGCAGGAGCTAGCCACATACAAATAACAAACTACATTTGTGTATATATAACAGGGACCAGTTGATTATTGCAAGCTATTGAGTGTTCTGAATGGGTTTAACAATGCAAGCTCTTTCTTTTTCTCCTTCGAGACTTCCTTCTCTCTGGAAGTGCTGTCCAACATTGGGGTACAGTTCCATGAATGACTACAGCTATTTTCAAGGGGCTGTTTCTCACATCTGTGACAAAGTCACTGAACCTGTATCAGCATTCATGCAGAAGAACTTCTGAGCATGTGCACAGATAATAATTCTGTTTTCTCTCTCGTCCAGGAATATTAATATCCACCACTGCGCCAGCTGAGATCTATTACCTTAGCCAAAACCAGGATTTGCACCAGGGACCTTCCTAGTGTGATAATGCAGTTCTACACCAGTTGGTGCATTTACTCATTGAATAGCTTGAAGAACAGAATTCATAAAAATCTTGTGCATGTTCCAGCAATGCCCCTTAGTCAATTTAAACAAGCAGTAATCCAAATATTAGTCCAAAAGAGTACATTATCAATTGGCAGTTTTCTCACATATCTAGAGATGACTAACTGCCAACTTTTGAAAATAACAAGCAGATAATCATGAAAGAATTGATTCGCTCAGCTTAGTTTTGTCTCTCACCTCAATAAGTTAGGAGCTGTTATGAGTATTGAATCTGGTACCATTTATAAATGACAGTGAAAAGCACTCGGTACTGCAGGTGTACAGCTGCAGAGGAATAGTCACAGTTGTGAATTGATGCCCATATTTTATTCATACATGAGCTGGGAAATCATTGATATTACCTCATGGCAATTTGCTTTCCAGGAGAAGAATGTTAATGCATGAATTAGCATCCTTTCCCTGCTTTGATATAAGTTAGCAATAAAAAGCCCAAAGTTATGTTACTTCTTTACTTTCCATTAAAACAAAAAAGTGAGCATTCTTCCATTTCTTTAGTGAAAGACAAATTTCACCTTTCACTTGCCTTATCTTCAACTTCAAAAATGTATCTATTTCCTGGTTTTGCTGCATGTTTGAGGCCTAGTACTATTTAGTCTCACAAAAATATGCTGCTCGAGTCCATGGTGCTTTCTGTAAGAACTCTCTATTTACAGCTTGATGCATACACACATGGGGCTGGATTTTCCATTGGCCAGACAGTTGGCATTTCTGTGTAGGCGGAATTTCCATGTAGGGACGCTATAGAATCCCCATTAGAGCAGGCTCTGAAGGAATCACTCAGAAAATTGAAGATCCTGCTGAGTAATTCCACTACACCTGGAACTCTCCAAAAGTTTCTATTTAAATTGAAGAAACTAAGTGAATAATTAATTATTCAGGAAAAGTTAGTCTACAAAATATGTTTTCTAACTCTTGAGCTACTACTCAACTAACTCCATACTTAACTCACACACCCTCAACTACATCTCCACCAGACTCCTTACAACTCAAGATTCTCATCTGGCATTTCCCTCTCTCCCTCCCCACTGTCATCCCTGCCCCACTCTGGACTAGACACCCACTTCCCTGCTCTGGGCATCCTACCTCGCTGCATCTCAGTTCCCCACTCTGGACGTGCCACCCCCTCCCCTTCCCTTGCTCTGGACCTGACCAATTGCTCCCTTTTCTCCACCACCACAATCCCTTCCACACACCCACAACACCACCCCCGCTCCCCCCCACCCAAGGTTGTCAACACCCATTTCTCTGCTCTGGACCTGATGTACCCCCTACCTACTTGGTACACTACACTTCCGGAATCCTATTCAGCCGGCACCCTATCTCCTGCCTACTTGGCACTCTATCCCATATGACACTCTACTCTTTGAGCACCATATTCTCCCAGTACCCTAATGTCACACTTATCTTGTGTGCTTACCATTTAACAACAGCTGTCAAAGTAGCTGGCTCTGATTCTGCACCTTTAAATTTCAGAACACGTCAGCTTCCCACATCTGGTACTGAGATCTCCATTAGGCACTTGATAAGGTGCTACATCAAAGATAATTACAGAAAATAAAACTTCACAGTTTCAGGGGTAACAAAATGTCATGGATAGAAGATTGGCTAGCTAACAGGAAATAGGGAATAGGCATACATAGGCCTTTTCATGGTTGGCAAGTTGTAACAAGTAACATGTCACAGGGATAGTGCTGGAGCCTCAATTTTTTTTATATAAATGGTTTTGATGAAGAGACAGAAGGTATGCTGGCTAAATTTGTTGATGAGATAAAGATAGGGTGAAAAGTGAGTTATGAAAGGGATGTAATGAAGTCACAAAGGGATATAGATATGTTGAGTGAGTGAACTAAGATCTGGCAAATCAAGCATAATGGGGGAAAACGTGAAATTGTCCAGATTAGCAGGAATTATAAAAATGAAACAAATTATCTGTCATGATTCTAGTAAGGTCAGCTAGCTGGACCTCAGAATAAGAGTTCCCTGATTGGGGCTGTTAATCTGATTTGATTTGATTTGATTTACTATTGTCACATGTACACAAGTACAGTGAAAAGTTCTGTTTTGCGTGCAGTATAGGCAGATCATACTATACAAAGTGCATAAGAGTAATAGAATAGAGCAAGGAATATAATGTTATGGCTGCAAAGAAGGTGCACAAAGAGTGAGATCAACATTAAATTTAAAATTTGAGAGGTCCGTTCAGAAGTCTGATAACAGCAGAGAAAAAGCTGTTCTTGAATCTGTTGGTACATGTGCTTAAGCTTTTCTATCTTCTATGCAATGGAAAGAGATTATAACTAGGGTGGGAGGAGTCTTTAATTATGTTGGCTGTTTCTGAGGCAGCAAGTATAGATGGAGCCAATGGATGGAAGGTTCAATGAAGAAGTCCTGGCTGACATATAAAAAGGGTGAATGTCGGAGATACTGACACTCTGGTGCCTGACTCTGTATGAGGCAGGATTATATAGTCAAGGACTGTTCATGTGTAAGTAAGGTGATGAGATACCAGCCTCTGTAGAGTTATTTCATTACCGGCACTCTGAGAGATTGCAGCACTCTGAGATGCAGAGGCATTTGGGTGCCCTGCTGAATAAATCACAAAAAAAATAGTGTGCAAATAAAGCAATTATGAGGAAAGCTAATAGAATGTTATTGTTAATTGCAAGGGAATTGGATACAAAAGTAGGAAGGTTATGTTTCAGTTGTGCAAGTCATTGGTGAAGCCCATATCTGGAATATACCTGAAATGGGCAGGTTGCCTTCTGAAGAGAGGTTGGATAGGCTAGGTTTGTATCTGCAGGAACTTAGAAGAAGGGGGTGATGTAATTGAAGCATACAAAATTCTGAGGGGTCTTGACGAAGTGAATATGAAAAGATTCCCATTGTGGGAGATTCTAGAACTATTACTGTTTAAAAATTATCCATTTAAATCTGAGACAAGGCAAAAGAATTTTCTCACAGAAGGTTTAGAGCCCTTGGAAATCTTTCCTTCAAAAGGTGTAGTCAGTAGAGATTATGCATATTTTTAAGGCAGAAGTAGTCGGATTATTGGAAATAATTGGTCATGCCACATCCATGGAGAGAAAGCCAGCTAACAATTCGAGCCCAGAAGACTCTTCAACAGAGCTCTCTCTCTCCATGGATGCTACCTAACCTGCTGCAATTTCCAGCAATTTTTTGTTTTCAGTACAAGTTGCAGCATCTGCAGAAATTTGCTCCCAAATAAAGAAAGGTATTGGGGTAAAGGAAATACGAAGTAATCAGATCAACCGTGTAATTATTGAATGGCAGAGCCATCTTGTGGGGATAAGTGACCAACTTTTGCGCTTATACAAATTTGTTCAAGAATAGATGAGATCAACTGGTATCATGAGTAATGTCATATTCACCTGCAAATCTTATTCCACACATTTGCAAAGAGTGTTTGTTTGACTGCTACCACAATATCCAAATCCTCTGGGTCAAGTAGATTCTTGAGTACTTTTATTACTCCATCTGCTGTGATATTATGCAGATGGTTGACATGAATCAATTGTAATAATAATCAATTACAATAAGGAAGATTTTCCTTTGAACTCAAATATATCCATGCCTAGGAACATCCATGTCTTGACAGGGAGGATTAAGGTAGCAGTGGTTCTTTGTTCTCTTGGCTATTTACTACACAAAGAATGCAGTTAGCACTCATTTCTTGTAAAAAAAAAATGATACCTGACCACCAGACCAATATAAAATCATGAGGGGCATGGTTAGGATGAATAGCCAAGGTCTTTTTCCTGGATAGGGGAGTCCAAAACAAGAGGGAATAGGTTTAAGGTGAGAGGGGAAAGATTTAAAGGAGACCTGAGGCACAACTTTCTCATGCAGAAGGTGGTGCATGTATGGAATAAACTGCCAGAGGAGGTGGTGGAGGTGGATACAATTACAACATTTAAAAGGCATCTGGTTGGTTATATGAATAAGATGTGTTTAAGAGGGATACGGGCTTAATGCTGGCAAATGGGTCTCGAAATGTTTAGGATATTTGGTCAGCACGGACGAGTTGGACCAAGGAGTCTGTTTCTGTGCTGTATAACCCTACAACTCTATTTGTGCTGTTGGGTAGCACATTGTGATTTCCAAATGTCTTTAATGAAGAATCTCAAGTTAACGAGCTCTTGGTATTACTAATCTCTCATTGAAGATCAGTAAATCATCCATGACAGAGATGTGTTTGCACCGTTTAAAGTATTGTTTTAATTTGGATTATTTGTTACTAAACGTTGGTGAGCTTTCCAAATAATAGTTCTGATTTTGATCATCGGAGCAGAGGTTGAGAGGGTTGAAAGCATCAAGTTCCTTGAAGTGACAATAGCTGACAACCTGTCCTAGACTTCCCACGTAGATGCAACGGTCAAGAAGGCACAACAACACCTTGTCTTCCTCAGGCAGTTCAGGAAATTCATAATGTCCATAAGGACCCTCACCAATTTTTACAGATGCACCGTAGAGAGCATACTATCCAGGTGCAAAATGGCCTGGTACAGCTACTGCTCTGCCCGGTACCATAAGAAACTGAAGAAGGTTGTGTGCAAAGCCCAGTCCATTATGGAGGCCAACCTTCCATTTGCATGGACTCCATTTACACGGCCCATTGCCATGGAAAGGCTGCCAACATCATCAAAGACCCCACCCATTCTGGTAATACTCTCCTACAGCCTTTTCCATCAGGCCAAAGATACAGAAGCTTGAACACATGTCCCAGCAGGTTCAAGGACAGCTTCTTCCCTGCCATTATTAGACTGATGAATGGACTCTCCAACATCAAATAATGTTGATCGTGCTTCGCACATCTCCTGTGAATGTAACCTTTATGCCTCACTCTGTACAAATACCCTATGATCTGTATATCCTTGCTTACTATGATCTGCCTGTACTGTTTGCAAACATGGCTTTTCACTGTACCTAGGTACACATGAGAATAAATCAAATCAAAGTCACTCTTCATCCTATTCGTGGGTTTCTCTTATCTCTTGCACCTTTCTTTCAATAACTGTTAAGAGCTTAATGACTTCTGACATATGCACTGAAAACTCCTCAATAAAGGGCTAAATCTTGCCATTTGCTCTATTCATTGGTATCCTTGAGAGGGTGTTTATTGCTGTTTGGCATTCCCCCTGGACATGCTCAATAAATGCAGCAGAATTGAATAGACTTAATCTGAACAACTGAATCCTGGATTGCATCTTTGTAATATTGTTCATGCCCAGAAGACAATCAGTATTTTATGGTCAGGTTCAGTTTTGTAAGGTAATGCTATCACATAATCTGAAATATTTTCACTGTACTGCTAAAAATTCTTTCTCAAACACGGCATAGCACTATCTGTTTCTGTCAGCTATCCAGATGCATGGCAGACTGTTACTGATCTACATTTCCATCTTTATATACCCAAAAGGGTACTGTCACAAAAATGTAAATGATGTAACTGCCACTACCATAGTCAGTAAATGTTGATCATAATGTGGTAAGATTTCTGAAGAGATCAGGAGTTATTTGATTTCTTTCAAAAACATTTTGACTGGTTGTTGATTCAGCACCACTTTTGAATCTGCTTTACAAGTTGTCTCAAGGACTTGTTTAATTCTGCAAAGTATGGTAGAAAAGAACTCACTTGAATGACCATAACTAGGAATATTTGCAGAACTGTGACATTCCTTACAGGTGGAAATTCTCTTATAATTTTTGTTTTTTGTGGATAAATTGGGATCCCATTTGCTGGAATGATGTGCTTGTCCAAAAGTTCTATTTTATGTTTTGCAAACTTGAGCTTCCCATCAAATATTAGACCTGTATTCTGTGGGATTGCATCACTGCTCTGACTCTTTGCTCATGTTATTGTTTTGTGAATTCATGTATCAGGTATGTCAACCATGTGGCACGTTATACCATTAATTTCTTCTTAAATATCAGATATCATCAGGCCTCTGGGAAGCACAGAGGATCAGAGGGATCTTAGTGTGCATGTCAACTGGTCCTTTAAGGTAGCGAAACAGCTAGATAAAGTGGTGAAGAATCCATATAGACTATTTGCCTTTATTATCCAAGGCAGAGTTTAAGAACAAGGAGGTTATATTGGAACTGCACAAAATGTTAGATAGGCCACAGCTAAAGTGTTGTGTGCAGTTCTGGAATCCACATGTTAAGAGGAGTGTGATTCCACAGGAAAGGTGCAGAAGAGATTAATCAGGATGTTACCTGTGCTGGAGAATTTTAGTTATAACGAGTGATTTGATAGACTGGGTTTGTTTTCCCTGGAGCAGAGAAGACTGAGGGAGTACATGATTGAGATGTATAAAACTGAGAGGCATAGGTAGGGTAGACAGAAATAAACTTGTCCTCTTGATGAAGAGATCAGTGGGCATAGATTTAAGATAAGGAGCAGGAGGTTAAGAGGGGATGTGTGGAAAAATGTTTTCATCCAGAGGGTGGTGGGAATCTGGAACTTATTGACTGTAAAGGTGGTGAAGGCAGAAATCCTCATAATATTTAAGAAGTATTTAGATGTGCACTTGTAATGCCAAGGCATAAAAGACAATGGGCCAAGTGTGGGAAAATGGGATTAGAATAGTTAGGTACTTGTTTTTGATCACAGCAGACTCAATGGGCTAACAAGGTGTAGAGCTGGATGAACACAGCAGGCCAAGCAGCATCAGAGGAGCAGGAAAGCTGATGTTCAGGCCTAGACCCTTCTTCAGAAA
>NC_063349.1:23996819-24027396 GCF_021869965.1 Rhincodon typus | reverse complement strand
TGTTATCTCAGATTCTCCAGCATCTGCAGTTCCTATCTCTCAGACTCAATGGGCTGAAGGGTCTTTTTCTCTTCTGTAGACCTCTAGGGCTATGATTCTGTTGTTATCTGAAAAATATCTGCAGCAGACACAATTCCAAAAGGTAATCTGTTAAAACAATACCACTCGAAAGGTGTGAAAAATGTTGTCAAAATTTTGGAATCTTCATCTAACTATAATTGCCAAAATTCACACTTAGCATCCAGCTTGGTGAATAGGGCGTTCTTGACTACCTTTACTGGACATTCATTAGATAGATCTTGTATTCGACTGCTTGTTTAACTGATTGAAATCCACACAGATTCTTACTGAACCATTTTATATTTGAGTCTATGACCATTCCAAAACACTATCTTCTTGGCATGGTAACTGTTGAGATAACTCCTTGTTATAGAAAGTGTTGCACTTCTCCTTTAATTTTTCCAGGAGTGAATGAGGCACTATTTCCAGGGTGAATATGCAAATTGGTTTAGCATTATCTCATGGGGCAATGTAATACTCAGGTTTTAATTTTGCCAGTACTGAGAACACTCTAGAAAACCATTTCAAAATGAATGTGTTTGCTCAGAATTAGCAGTCTCAACCACTTTATGGATCAATCTCAGCTTTAAGTATACTCTCCTTCTTAGCAGGCAACATTTTTGACTCTGAATGATACCAAGATTCTGAAATTTTCCTTCTTTTATATCTGACCTTCTCCATGACCTGACCTTTTACGTTTAATGAAATTCTTCCTGAACCTTGCAATCCCATTAATGCTGATTGAAATTTAATCTGATAATACCAGAACTCCCGCTTCACTACCTATTTTAAATTCTGTGGAGTGTCCATTTATTCCTAGTTTGACACTCCAGTATTTGTTCTCTTTGTCATTAGTTTCTCCTAAGAAGTATTATTTTGTTTGTGTCATTTTTCAACCTGTTGAACGTGGCATTAGCTTAAGAACTTTCCCCTTTAACTGAATGTGATCTTATTTTGGAATGATGGGATACTTTAAAAGATTTTTCCCACAGTTGTGGCCCTTTGTTCCCTGCTGGACAATCTTCACTTTTGTGTGTCTTGATCCTGCCACACTTTAAGATGGTGGTTGGCAGGGATTGTTTTTCCCATTGGGCAGGCTGAGGTTTTTGCTTGTTTCCTTCTTTTGCAGCCCGTGTATTTAAGTGGCTGGCTTTTTTTTTTCCCATAGCCTATCCATGGCCTCTCAAATGAACAACCAGTTCTGGTTTAAGAATTCGGTTTGCCTAACGACCTATATTACATATTGTAACATTAATCTTCCCCTGGCTTGCACTAAGTACGATCAGGTCTTGTCTGCCACTCTGTCTTGGATCTGGTCACAAATCAATTCTGCTTTCAACCCTTTCGTAAGCACAATTCTCTGCTAGTCTATACAGATTTTTAACAACCAAATCTACGCTCTTGCTTCCTTCTATTAAACTTTGCCCATTCAATAATTAAACTTCAGTAAACAGTGAATTGTGTGTCAAACATCTGTTGTATCTTTTTGTACAATGCTGGATTACATCTATGCTGTGCCTTGCTTGTATGTTTTTAGAGATAGCGTCAAGTACCTGAAGCAATATACTGACATGGTTCCTTCTGGCCTTTCTTATCTAATCCTGATGCAGTTCCATAACTGGTGAATCATTTCTTCCAATTCTCTTATTACTGGGCTTGATGTGGTCCATCAATGGCCTGGAATGTTTCTATAAAGGGTAGGTTGGCTTCCATGCCTCTGGAGTTATACTGCAACTGCTACTCTGTCTGACCTTTGCTTATGACTGCAGATCATTATTCACTGCTGAACCAGCCTTGGGGTCAGTTTTCCAGCTTCTGCTGCTCCCATGATGTTCCTAACATCTTGCTGAGTCTTCAAGAAATATTTTTCGTTCTTCTTCACTGACTTTGTTGCACTTATTTTAAATACCTTTTTTGCTGCCATCGTATTTTGGTGGGCTTGGAATATAGCACTGGTTAGTTTCCCACAAGTATGTTACTTTTGTTCATGCTACTTTCTGTAAGAACTCTTTATTTACAGCTTGATCTATACACACATTATCTTCACAGGAGTTTAAAGCTTCTACTCCCTTCCACGTCTCACTACTCAATTATGTGACTGTGACATTATTACATCATTACAATGTAAGTTTCGAGAGTTAATCACATTAAGTCTACATTTCCCATTGGGTCAGTATAAAATTACCATTCGTGAAAGAAAAAAGATCCATTTACTCTTGTACCATATTTTGATTTTTAAAGAGAATCAGATAGTTAAAAATATTTTTATCAAGTCATAAAATTAAGACCTAACCAAGCTGCCTGGCTCAAATTTGCAAAATTTCTCATATTGAGCCATTCTGGGTTGAGAAAGTTTTTCAAATCATAGTTGTTCATATCTAAATGGAGCTAATAGGCATGCCACAATTGTTGCAAAATGCATGAGTATTGAGAAAACCTCAAGGTACTTAGTCACTTCTGTCATTCCACAATTAAATAAAAAAATTGTAAATGATTTGAGTGTTGCATAGTGAAGCACTACAGAATACAATACAGGAGAATGACTTCATTTCCATCAAGCCATATTGATCTTTCCTTGGCCTCTGTATCAAACGTGTCTGCGCTTGTAAGGTTTTAGTGTGGAAAAGATATTGTATATTGCTGATTAATCTTGGCAGAGTTCATCTTGCACAGCTCTATTAAAATATCACTCATGGGCTTGAATTTCGTGGCATTCTTGCACAATAATAGGTTTCTCTTTTTTTGAAATGCAGCAAAGAATGAATTGTATAAGCACAAGGGATAGGTTTGTTTCCATGCTTGGAGTACCTTATCTTAGCCTTACCATTAAATTAATGGAATCTTGCCTCTAAACACTGTTAAAAGATCATAGTTAAATAATTCCCTGCAGCACAAAAAAAGTACATTTCAGCATTTCTTTAACAGTTTGAATCCTTTACCAGTAAAATCGAGAAATTTCTGTACTGAAACTTCATAATAATCTCACCAATATTAATTAAACGCACTGACTTGAACCAATTGTCAGAAAATATTGAACCTCCCAGGAATAATCCCTGTTTGCAATGTATGCCTGAAAAACTGAAACAGCAAGTAATTACTCGACGTAAAATTAAAGAGTTTCATATGTCAACATACTCAATACTGCAAAGGCTTTAGGCCCTGACAACATCCCGACTGCAGTACTGAAGTCTTGTGCTCTGGATCTGGCCATGCTCAACATGTAAAGTACAGCTGACATCTACCTGTAATTTGGAAAATTGCATAGGTGTTTCCAGCCTAAACAAACCAGGACAAAGCCAATCCAGCCAATTTCTACACTGTCTGTCTATTATTCATCACCAGAAAAATGATGGAAGATGCCATAAACAATGTCACCAAGACTGCACACAATAATACCCTGTATACTAATGCTCAGTTGCTGCCAGGACCACTCAGCTCCAGACAGCATTATAGCCTTGATCCAAAAATGTACAAAAGAACTGAATTCACACTGATGTGCAAGTGATTGCCTTTGACATCATTGGCTGAGTATCAAGGAGCCCTGTGTCAATGAGAATCAGGACGAAAACTCTCTGCAGACTGGGAGTTCACAATGGAATTCAATGGCATGACCATCACTGACCTTCCCACCATCAACCTCACTGGATTAAAAACCTAACTGGACAAATCACAAAAATAGGTAAGAGCCTTGGAATTTTGTAGGAAGTAACTCATCTCTGGACTCTGCAAAGACTGTTCACCAAATACAAGGCACAGTCAGGATTGTGATGGAATGTTCCCTATGTATGTGGATGGATGCAGCTCCAACAACATACAAGTGGCTCAAGTACCATTCAAACAATGCAATGTGTTTGATTAGCACCGATATCCACCATCTTAAACCTTCACCCCCTCCATCAATGGCTCACAGTAGAATCAGTGCGTGCTATCTACAAATGCAATGCAGCAACTCATCAAGGCTCTTCAAGACCACTGATCAAACCTACGGCCTCTACCACTCAGATGGACAAGGGCAGAACTTTCATGGGAACAGCACCGTTTGAAAGTCCTTCTCTCTGCCACACATTATTCTGAGTTGCAACGAAAGTGCTGTTCCTTCACTGTCTCAGGGTTAAAATGCTGGAATACACTTCCAAATTGTACTGTGGATGTGCTGCCACCATATGAACTGCAATGATTAAAGAAAGTTGCCTCCAATAACTTCTCAAGGGGATTAGTGATGAGCAACAAATGCTGGCCTTTTCAGCAACGCTCACATCCCATGAATGAAGAAAAAAGATAATTTAGCCCTTAGTCTTTGTTAGTATTATTTCAGAAATTGGGCAATGAATTCTAGAGACAATTAGCAGCATAATCCAATGAATTTCACCAACTGCATAGAATAACATCAGCATATACATATTTAGATAAACCCAACAGTGAAGAACAAAGAACAAGGAACAATAGAACACAGGAACAGGCCCTTCAGCCATCTAAGCCTGTGTCGACACATCTTGCCCTTCCTTACTAAAACTATTTTCATTTACAGGATCCGTATCCCTCTATGCTCTTCCTATTCATGTATTCAATCAGGTGCTCCTTGGATGCTGCAATTATGTTTGCTTCCACGACCTCCTCTGGCAGCATGTTCCAGGCACTCACCAGCCTTTGTGTGAAAAATGTGCCTCACACGTCTGTTTTAAACAACCTCCCCACACCTTGAACCAGTGCCCCCTAGTAATTGAAAAAGCCTCATAATTCCCACTCTATCTCTGCCATTCACAAGCTTATAAACTTCTATCAGGTTGCTCCTCAATCTTCTGCATTCCAGTGAAAACAAACCCAGTCTATTCAACCTTTCTTCATAGATAAAATCCCTCATACCAGGCAACACCTTGGTAAACCTTTTCTGTGCCCTCTCCAAAGCATCCACATCCTTCTGACAGTGAGGAGACCAGAAGTGTACACAATATTGTAAGTAAGGCTTAACTGAAGTTCTATAAATCTGCTGCATAACTTGGTCTATCCTTATATTCAATGCCCCTTCCAATGAAGGCAAGCATGCCATAGGCCTTTTTTACTACCTTATCTACCTGCACTGCTACCTTCAGTTATCTGTGGACCTACACACCCAGATCCCTCTGCATATCAATAGTTCTCAGGGTTCTGCCATTCACTATATAATTGCCCTCCAAAATGCATCACCTCACATGTATAAAATTAATAACTTCATTCTCTATGCAGATTCCATAACCAGTAAAGCATACTAGTAGCACAATGTAACTCTGCTCCCCATGTAATAATCATTCCACAGATTTGACAGACTCCACAGAATTCACAGGCTCTTGTTTCCAACGGTACAAAGGGTTGTTTATTTAAGATCAATCAACTGCAATGATGAAGTATTGTACAATCCAGAATCATCTGTTTATGGATCCGATAAAGGTTAATTATTTTTCTGGTAGGACAGAAACAATACTAACTGCTTTCCTGGTATTGATTACAGAAACAAATGATATTCATGTGGATTTGTGAGGGCAGGTTCTCCTTGACTAGTCCAATTGATTTTTTTGAGACAGTCATGGTTAGGAGAGGTCCTTTGGATGTTATTGTGGACTTTCAGAAAGCATTTAATAAGATTTAATGTAGATTAGCAACGGTGAAAAGTACTTGGATTTGAAGATCATCCTATGATATGGGCTGATAATTAGGAACCAGAATACAGAGAATCACGATTTGGGAATGCACTTTGATTGATGAGATGTGACAAATGGCGCTCTGCAGGAATCTCTACTGGATAGCAGCTTGCCATATTACAACTTGCGTGAAGGAATAGAGAAGTATATATCCAACTTTGCAGATAATGCAGTTAGGAGGTGTGATAGGTTGTATAGATGCATGCAGAAAGTTATATGAAAACAGAATATACATGAACAACTGGGCAAAATGAAGGCATGTGGGCTTAAATGTAACAAATTGTGAGGTTGTCCACTCCAGACCAGAGAAAGACAAACTGATATATTTTAATGTTGCAAGTCAAGGAACTGTGGAGGTACCAGGGTTTGGATGTTTGTGTATACTTGACAATGGATCATAGCTATTAGTCACCTACAGTGATACTGAACTTTTAATTACTTGTGTTTTTTTAATAAGAGGACTTACAGCCAAGAAAAAAATCACAATGTAAATTCTGGGCAATAAAATTCAATGACTCTCTAAAAATCTTCTCTGGATTATCCCCAGCCTTAATAGAGATCATGGAAATGTCACGCTTGACCATCTGTGCCAATGAAGATTCAAAGAGAAGAACTTCAAAATGAGGAAGAAACTGCAGTGCCTTGTGAGTTTCCTCAAACTGGTGAACATGATGGGAATAAAAAGAGCTGTCTGGGCAAGAGACACACTTGTGCTTCCTCTTCAGGAATACACAAGCATAGGGGGTTAAAAGCCAATTTCCACACTGGTCTATGTGCACTAATGGGCGAAGGTGAGAAAACCCCTTATCGGCTCTGTGTTGCAGGTAAAGAGAAAGGAACACCTTCTTTCTTTGCTGGAAATCAGAAAGCAAATGAAACTGCAGTCGAAAAGAAACAAGATAAAGGCCTTTCAGCTAACCTGTAAAGCCAAGAATCTCAAAATGCACAGCTTACATGCCAACATCAGTGCTACCAGTATTACCCAAAACTGACCACCATAATATCCCATTGTCTACTCTTCACAGAACTCAGAGACTGATTCATAATCTTTTTTAAAAACTTTTATCCATTTTGGACTCACCTCTCATTTCCAATCTATGTGTAAGTATATTGTGTTGTTATCTTCTCTTGACTTAATAACTGATCAGCTCAATCTTCTGTTAACTAAAGAAACCCTGGTTAAATCAGGTGCTTTTAAAACTAAATCATTTGGTCTGGGAGTAAGGCATCCATATGGGACCCTTTTTAAATTAGCCTTGTTGTGGTGAACTGAGTGGGGGGGAAGAGTGGTGGATGAATAAAGAAGCGGAGTCAGTTCATCCCTTCTCACCTACGGGCTTGACAATTGGCAGTATCTCACCTCATGCAGTAATAAAGTGAAGAATCTTGCCCACTGACTTGTTGTAACGTAACAGCATTATTTAAAAAGGAATCAAAAAACAGATAAGTAAAGGCCAGTTCGCTTAATATCTGTTATTGGGAAAATTCTGGATTGTATTTAAAATATGTAATACCAAAGGATTTAGAAATACAAGCAGAGTTGGCGTAGCATCATGAAGGGAAATCATGTCTGACAATTTAACTAGAATTCTTTGAGGAGGTACCAAACAAGGTAGATAAAGGGGAAGCAGTGGATGTAATATATTTGGATTTTCAGAGGGTTGCTGATAAGGTAACACAGATTAGGCTACTTATTAAGAGCCCAATGGTGTTGGAGGTAGAACATTAGCTTGAATAGAGATTGGCTATCTATTAGAAGACAGAGAGCAGGAATAAAGTGGACAATCTGTAACTAGTAGTGTGTCACAGGGGCCAGTGCTGGCCCACAACTATTTACAATTTTTTCACTTGGATAAGGAAGTGAATATACCTTAGCCAAATTTGTGGATGAGACAAGAATAAGTGGGAAGGTAAGAGGTGAGGATGACACAAAGAGCCTGCAGATGGATGTTAAAACAGGTTGAAGCAGGTACAGCAGAGAGTTGTCAGAATGATAATGGGGTTAAATTATGAGGATTCACTTTCTGGGATAGATGTAGAAAAATATTCTTCTTGAGGAGATCCTAAAGATGCGTAATCTTAAACGGAGAGTGCAGCCGTTTAGAGTTAGGAAGCAGTTTTTCACAAAAAGCACAGTGGAAACACAAGTTAAGCAAGTAAGCAAAAACTGGGCGTTGGAATATAATGTGGGGAAATGTGAAGTCATGCGCTTCAGCAAATAAAATAGAGGAGCTGTACATTATTTGAATCAATAAAGAATACAGAAAGCATCGGAACGGAGTGACTTATGAGTCATTGTCCTTTAATCACAAAAAGCTAGCTTCCAAGTTCAGTAGGTAATGGGGAAGGCAATTGGAATGTTGGCCTTTATTTCAAATGGAATGGAGTGTACATGTAGGGAGGTTTTGCTAAATCTATGCAAGGCACTAGTCAGATCCCAGCTAGAATACTGTGAATATTTCTGGGCTCCTTATCTAAAAAAAATATCCTGGCATTGGAGGCACTCCAGGGAAAGTTCACTAGGCTGATACCAGGTGTGGTGGCACTATTTTATGAGGAGACGTTCAGGAGATTGGGCCTTTATTTGTTGGAATTTAGAAGAATGAGAAGTGGCCTTATTGAATCATACAAGATTCTTAGGGGACTTGATGGGGTAGATGTAGAGAAGTGGTTTTCTCTTATGGTAGAATCTAGAACTAGAGGGCATAATCTCAAAATAAAGGGTCACACATTTAAGACAGAGATAAGGGGGAACTTCTTCTCTCAGTCCAGTAGTGAATCTGTGGAATTCGTTACACAGAGGGCCATTAAGTCATTAAGTATATTCAAGGCTGAGGTGGACAGATGTTTAATCGGTAAATGAATTGAGGATAGGGGAAAAAGACAGGGAAGTGGACTGAGGAGTTACCAGATCAGCCATGATCTCATTGAATGGTGGAGCAGACCTAATGGGCTGAATGGCCTTTTTCTGCTCCTACATTTTATGGGCTTATGGTAACAATCACTCAAGGTTAATGTACAAGTACAAAAGGTCTAACAGAATGTTGGTCTTTATCTTTAGGGAATTGGCATACAAACCTATAGGTGAACAGATCTTTTGACAAATCCCATCTGGTGCATTACATCTGTTTGGAACATCACAGTTCAGGAAAGATATATTAACCTTGAAACAGGTACAGACGACAATTTCCAGAATGATTCTAGGGTTAAATTTCGAGGATCCGTTTTCTGGGATAGATGTAGAAAGATATTCCTCTTGGGGAAATCCCAAAGGTACATAATCTTAAACTGAGAGCACAGCCATTCAGATTTAGGAAGCAGTTTTTCACAAAACGCATAGTGGAAACACAGAATTCCAAAAACAATACAGATTCTGAGACAACTGAAAGTTTCAGAACTGAAATCAATGGAGTTATAAAAATAGGCTGGATCGGCTGAGACGTTTTTCACTGGCGCATAGGAGGCTGAGGAGTGACCTTATAGAGGTTTATAAAATCATGAGGGGCATAGATAAAGTGAATAGCAAAGGTCTTTTCCTTAGGGTAGGGGAGTTCAAAACTAGGGGCATACTTTTAAGTTGCGAGGAGAAAGTTTTTAAAAAGAACAAGTGGGGCAACTTTCTTACACAAAAAGTAGTTTGTGTGTGGAATAAACTGCTGGAGGAAGCGGTAGATGCAGGTCCAGTTACAATATTTAAAAGACAGTTGGATAGGTACATGAATAGGAAAGGTTTAGACAGATACGGGCCAAATGCAGGCAAGTGGGTCTAGTTTAGTTTGGGAACATGGCTGGCATGGACCAGTTGGATTGAAGGGTCTATTTCCGTGCTGTATGACTTTATGACTCTATAATGGGTTTTTATGAGGTGGGTGTATTGAAAATTACTTTGAAATATATAACATTTTAAAGGGGCTTGCAGGGTGGTTTCACCTGATTGGGGAAGTCCCATACTGGGAGCACTTTGGAATAAAAGATCGGCTATTTATAATTGTGATAAAGAAAGATCTGTTTAGTTATGAAAGTTGCGAAGGTTTGGAAATATCTATCCAAAGAGGTTAGGATGCTCAATCATTAACTATTTACAACAGATAAATTTACTACTGGACACTGAAGAAATCGAGGGCTCAGAAGTTGGTGTAGAAAGTTGGAATTGAGATATGAATCAGCAATGATCTTATTGAATAATGGAATAGGCTGGAGAGGTTAAATGGCCTCTTTCTGTTCCTATGGCATTAAATGGATGAGTACATGGCATTGGGAGCAGATGAGGAGTTAAATCAGAAAACATCCTGAATCTGTCAGGATGCCAATTCTAATGTGCCAACTTCTAAGTTTCACAGAGGTGAGTAAGTGGTGAACAGGCAACCTGCTCTGAGGAGGCTGGATGTATTTGAATTTGATACTGAAGATAGTAGCCTCTGATTTAGTCTGCTTTACTTGACTGAAGACCAAGCCTATGAATCAGGATGACCTCAGGCTGGGGACATTGTTAAGGCTAAAAGACACACACTGTGAAAGAAAAACTCTGTGGGGAGGTTTCTGCATTTAACATCTAAGCTGTTTTGTCTTGCCTAGGAAGCTCTCTTATTGGTATTCAGACCGACCTTTTAATACATCTATTAATTATTTATGCAATCAATGTCATTTCATGTAGTTTAATTTTATATTCATACTGAACCCTCTGAACTAAGTAAATTTGAACCCACTTGGTCCCTTGACTTATACAGTGGCATCCATTCCTTTTTAGATGTTTGTAATTCTGGGCTATATGCCACACATGCAGTTTATTTTTCAGTTGTTTCAGCGGCGGGAGTCCGAGAGAAAGCGCAAGGGCAGCCTGGGAAGGTAAGCTTCCAGCCAATAAATTTGGGAGTTAACTAATACCGGAGACACTACACGCATAGTGTCTCCCACCCTTCCACCTCCTCTAACCTAATAATAATGACTAAGTGTGGTGAGCAGGTAAGCTATTTGCATTTTTTTTCTCATCTCTTTGTTATCTTTTGGGGTGGTCAAATCCTCTGGGAGCGGGCCGGAAGGCAAAGCCGGAGTCTGTTTGAGTATATAACGGAGTAAACTTACTGGTGCAGAGGACACTGCGAAATAAAAAAAACTAATTAATTTTAAATAATTAACTAAGTAGAGATGCCAGGCCAGGTGATGTGTTGTAGCTGTATGATGCGGGAGCTAGCTGATCCCATTTAGAACAGCAGTGACCACATCTGCAGCAAGTGTTGGCTGCTTGAGGAGCTCCGGCTCAAAATTGATGAGCTGGAATCCAAACTCCAAACACTGCGGCACATCTGGGAGGGGGAGAAATACCTGGATGCTGTGTTCCAGGAGGCAGTCACACCTGGTAGATTAACTAATGTTAATTCGATTGGCGGCAGGGACAGCAGTGTGTGACTGTGAGTGAGGCAGGTAGAGGGACCCTGCAGACAGGAACACAGGAGCCACAGCCCTTGACATTGTCCCACAGGTATGAGGCACTTGCTCCCTGCATGGATGAGGAACAGGGCTGCAGGAAGGATGAGCCAACTTACCATGGCACCATGGTCCAGGAGGCCTTCAAGAGGGGGGAGCAAAAAGACAGATTGTAGTTGTAGGGGATAGACAGTATCCTTTGCGAGCAGGATAGAGAATCCCGCATGGTGTGTTGCCTGCCCGGTGCCAGGGTGCGAGACATCTCTGACCGGCTTGAGAGGATACTAGGGAGGGAGGGGGAGGATCCAGTTGTTGTGGTCCATGTAGGTACCAACAACAAAGGCAGGACTAGGAAAAAAGACCTGTTTCGGGATTATGAAAAGCTAGAAACAAAATTAAAAAACAGGTCTTCAAGGGTCATAATCTCTGGATTGCTGCCCGAGCCACGTGCAAATCGGCATAGGGAGGCAAGGATCAGGGAAGTAAACACGTGGCTAAAAGAGTGGTGTGGGAAAGAGGGTTTCCTTTTCATGGGGAACTGGCATCAGTTCTGGGACAGGAGGGATCTATACCTCTGGGATGGATTCCACCTGAACAGGGCTGGGTCCAGTGTTCTGGCGAAAAGGGTAAATAGGGTGGTTAATAGGACTTTAAACTAGTAAGTAGAGGGGAAGGGAGAAGTGAGCGTAGAGGGAGAATAACAATTAATGTAAGGCAAAGCAGCAGGTTAGCAGGTGACGAGGAACTTCAACTCCATTGAAAATTAGGAAAAAAGTTAAAGAGAAGGAGAACTCAAGAGCTGTTAGTAATGGAGGTAATAGGACCCAAAAAGAAGGTGCAAAAACTGGCATAAGGGCACTTTATCTGAATGCTCGGAGCATTCGAAACAAGGTGGATGAGTTGACGGTGCAAATCATGGCAAATGGGTATGATTTAGTGGCCATTACCGAGACACGGTTACAGGATGGTCATGACCGGGAGTTAAATATCCAGGAGTATCGAACTGTTCGGAAGGACAGACAGGAAGGAGAGGGAGGTGGAGTTGCTCTGATTTTTAAGGATGATATCAGGGCGGTAGTGAGAGATGATATAGGTTCTACTAAACAAAACGTTGAATCCATTTGGGTGGAAATTAGGAATAGCAGAGAGAAGTCACTGATAGGTGTGGTCTATAGGCCACCAAATAATGACATCGTGGTGGGGCGGGCAATAAACATAGAAATAGCTAATGCATGTAAAAATGGTACAGCAATTATCATGGGGGATTTGAATCGACATATCGATTGGTCAAACCAGGTCAGTCATGGCAGCCTGAGGAGGGGTTCATAGAATGCATCTGCGATAATTTCCTTGAACAATATGTAATGGAACCTACGAGGGAGCAAGCTATCCTAGATCTAGTCCTGTGTAATGAGACAGGAATAATTAATGATCTCACAGTTAGGGATCTTCTCGGAAGGAGCGATCACAGTATGGTCAAATTTAAAATACAGATGGAGCATGAGAAGGTTAAATCCAGTACCTATGTCCTGTGCTTAAACAAAGGAGATGATGAAGGAATGAGGAAGGAGTTAGCTAAGGAAGAATGGGAGCAAAAACTTTATGGTGGGTCAATTGAGGAACAGTGGAGGACTTTCAAAACGATTTTTCACAGTGCTCAGCAGAAGTATATTCCAGTGATAAGGAAGAACTGTAGGAAAAGAGAGAGCCAGCCATGGATGTCTAAGGAAATAAAGGAAAGTATCAGATTGAAAAAAAAACACATACAAAAAAGCAAAGAGAAGTGGGAAACTAGTAGACTGGGAAATCTTTAAAGGCCAACAGAAAGCCACAAAAAAAGTTATAAAGAAAAATAAGATAGATTATGAGAGTAAACTAGCTCAGAATATAAAAACAGGCAGCAAAAGTTTCTATAAATATGTAAATCGTAAAAGAGTGGCGAACATAAACATTGGTCCTTTAGAGGATGAGAAGGCCAATTTAATAACTGGGAATGAGGAAATAGCCGAGACATTAAACAGTTATTTCGTGTCGGTCTTCACAGCGGAAGACACAAGTAACATGCCAAAAACTAATGGCAAGAAGGTTATAACAGGTGAGGACCTAGAAACTATCATTATCACTAAGGAGGCAGTGCTGGGTAAGCTAATGGGGCTAAAAGTAGACAAGTCTCCTGGCCCTGATGAAATGCATCCCAGGGTACTAAAAGAGGTGATGGGGGAAATAGCAAATGCACTAGTAATTATTTATCAAAATTCACTGGACTCTGGGGTGGTTCCCACAGATTGGAAAACAGCCAATGTGATGCCACTGTTTAAAAAAGGAAGTAGACAAAAAGCAGGTAACTATAGGCCAGTTAGCTTAACTTCGGTAGTGGGGAAAGTGCTTGAATCTCTCTTTAAGGAAGAAATAGCAAGACATCTGGATATAAATTGTCCCATTGGGAATACCCAGCATGGGTTCATGAAGGGTAGATCATGTTTAACTAATTTGGTGGAATTCTTTGAGGACATTACTTGCATGGTGGACAATGGGGAACCTGTGGATGTGGTGTGTCTGGATTTCCAGAAGGTATTTGACAAGGTACCACACCAAAGGCTGCTACATAAGATAAAGTTGCACGGTATCACAGGTAATGTATTGGCATGGATAGAGGATTGGTTGACCAGTAGAAAGCAAAGAGTAGGGATAAATGGGTGTTTTTCTGGTTGGCGGTCAGTGGTTAGTGGTGTGCCTCAGGGATCAGTGTTGGGACCGCAATTGTTTACAATTTATATAGATGATTTGGAGTTGGGGACTAAGTGTGGTGTGTCAAAATTTGCAGATGACACTAAGACGAGTGGTGGAGCAAAGTGTGCAGAAGACACTGAAAGTCTGCAGAGGGATATAGATAGTCTAAATGAGTGGGCAAAGGTCTGGCAGATGGAGTACAATGTTGATAAGTGTGAGGTCATCCATTTTGGTAGGAATAACAGCGAAATGGACTATGTTTTAAATGGTAAAAAATTGCAGCACGCTGCTGTGCAGAGGGACTTGGGTGTCCTTGTGCATGAATCGCTAAAAGTAGGATTGCAGGTGCAGCAGGTTATTAAAAAGGCAAATGGAATTTTGTCTGTCATTGCTCGAGGGATGGAGTTTAAAAACAGGGAGGCTATGCTGCAGCTGTATAGGGTCCTGGTGAGGCCACACCTGGAGTACTGTGTGCAGTTTTGGTCTCCTTACTTGAGAAGAGATATACTAGCACTGGAGGGGGTGCAGAGGAGATTCACTCGGTTGATTCCAGAGTTGAGAGGGTTGGATTATGAGGAGACACTGAGTAGGCTGAGATTATACTCATTGGAATTCAGAAGAATGAGGGGAGATCTTATAAAAACATACAAGATTATGAAGGGAATAGATAAGGTGGAGGCAGGGAGGTTGTTTCCACTAGCAGGTGAAACTAGGACTAGGGGGCATAGCCTCAAAATAAAGGGAAGCAGATGTAGGACTGAGGTCAGGAGGAACTTCTTCACCCAAAGGGTTGTGAATCTGTGGAATTCCCTGCCCAGTGAAGCGGTTGAAGCTACCTCGCTGAATGTTTTTAAGGCAAGGCTAGATAAATTTTTGAACAGTAAAGGAATTAAGGGTTATGGTGAGCCGGCGGGTAAGTGGAGCTGAGTCTCAAAGATCAGCCATGATCTTATTAAATGGCGGGGCAGGCTCGAGGGGCCAGATGGCCTACTCCTGCTCCTAGTTCTTATGTTCTTATGTTCTTACGAAGTCAAACTGCATATGAATGGGTATTTACTTAAAGTGAAATACTATTAAATTTACGATTGGAAGGACGGCAAAGAGATTTGCTCTCTCAATACAAATCTTTAAAATCAATTTTCAAGGTATATTCCTGGTGCTGAAAGTGTAATTTATAAGTTCTGATACCTAATAAATCCCTTATTGTTATGAACAGTTCAAAGCTTTAATGAGAGCTCAGCTCACTTCAGAAATAGCTGACCTGTTTGGACCAAGAGAGTATTCCCATTAGAACTTGCCTCATTCCTGCCAGGTGGTTTTGGTGAAAATGGCAACTGATGTTTTCAACACCTCACTGAATCGTCTGCTTGCTACACAGGTACAAGGCGAGGGTTATTTCCAATGAGAAGAGTGAAGATAGCTTTCAGCTCAGATGAAGCCTTGCTTTCTTCTGGCATTCCCCATGGTCAAATATTGAAGTCAAGTTAGGAACTCTCTTGGATGTCTAGGTAATTAATATAGAAGTTGTCGAGGTTCTTAAGAAGCCAATTATAAAGCAATTCAGCTCTGGATTCTACATTTCCTGGCCACGGAATCTATTTTCAGACCAGTCACTAGTGGAAAGAATTTCTTCAGTGAAACTAACAAGTTGGGAAATCTTTGATCAACTATTCCGAAATTCTCTAGCCATAGCCATTGAGGGTCTGCTGTTCAAAGCTTGTGTTCTCTCAAAGAGTGTTTCATTGCTTGACAGGTAACTGCCAACCATTTGGAGGGCACTTCATTGGTCCAGCAACTCATCTTCAATTGTACATCCCTGCTGCTCTTCTCCATCATGGAATGGCAGCAGCTTAGCTCCCAACTTCCACCTCTGCTGAGGATAAGGAGCACAGGACGCATCATCACTGAGGACCTGCAGGAACAACATCAGATATCTTCTCATCAGCTTCTTGACCCCTCCACAGAGCAGATAGAATGGATGCTAACAGCTAGCTAGGATGCAAGGCACCAACATAGGATCCACAGGCAGGGGGCCCCTCCATTATTATATTTGAAGACTAGCACACCAGAGACTCAGGCACTCACAGCAGATCAGTGCTGTCCTCTACAGCCTCCTGAAACAAGAACATCTTTTCAATGGAGGAGTAGGGCCATAATTAACAACAGCTGACAAGATGCCCAGTCACTGGAGGGCAAATACTGGTCCTTCAACCTCCTCCTCACATTCAGATCACTATATCTTGTCAGTTGCATATTCTTTCTTGGAAGGAGAGAAAGCAGGGCGGTATGAGTGTTAGTAAGAGTTTGTGTGGAAAAAGTGGAAGGGCAATAGGAAGAGTAAATGTAAGTGTCAGTTTGAACGAGGAACCTGCAGAACGAGGAAACTGCAGAAAGAATAATGAGCGATGGTGCGACGTGTATTGACCTGAACTATGCTGTGCAGGATAACAATGGACAAGACAATGAATGAGCTTTGGCACCTCAAAGTCTTATGCCATTCACCATAAATCGCTCTCCTGAGGTCCTGTATCATCAGTGCACTCTTTCTAGGTTGGAGGGACCATACTCTTGCTGCTGATACCTTCAGCATTTTAATCTACACCTGTTTGGTCAGAGAAATTCTCTTCTTCCTCCTGTTTTTCGCAATTAGCATACTTCAAACCATCAGCTCCTGTAACAAAACTTCCAGCTTTCCCCGATCTCCATCTCCATTCCTCTGGTTTCAGCTGTCTGAAAAGTCCAAGTGTAGATGAACCTTTCTCAGCCACTCCATGGCCCCTTAAATTAGAAATTTTTCCTTGGACAAAATGAATGTATCATTTCTGACTGTTTGAGAGCCAGGCGGTGATGATTAGTATGCGCTGGTAAACAGCAGCCAATGAGAATTCTGCTCAGAGTTAGGTTCCAAGCCTGAAGAAGCTACCAACATACAGCAGAAGATTTTGCCAGTAATTGACCAACATTTTCATGTTGGTTTCTCCAAATATCTGTTCTCATTATGAGATGATGGTAACACTGACAGTTCCTGTATATTAAACATCAGGAAACAGCACTGCAAAAATTAAAGTCAAATGTGCAGAATCGTAGGGTTGTGGGGTCTCCTTAACCTCCTTTCCATTAATGTAAAGTAATAAACCAATATAGGAGCATAAAGGGCATTGGTTCTCATGTCTACCACAATTTCAGGCAGTGAGTTCCAGATAACCCCAACTTTCTGGATGAAACAAATTCTTGCTGAAATCTCCACTACATCTTCTCCCCTTTACCTCAAATCTCTGGCTACTGATCTCTTTACTAAGTTGAAATGTTTCTTCATTTTTACTCTCTGCCTCTCATCAGTTTTACACCACAATCAGATCCCCCTCAGCCTTCTCTTGCCTGGCCAGTCTCTCTTCACAGCTGAATCACTCCAGCCCAGGCAACATCCTGTTGATTTTTATAGGACTTGATCAGTTCAGTCAGTAGTGAGGCTGCTGAGCCACTCTTGGTGATCAACACTGAAGTGCTACACTCAAGAGTACACTCTGTGCTCTTGCCATCCTCAGTGCTTCCTTCACATGGTGTTCAATATGGAGCAACACTGATTCATCAGCTAAGGGGGAGGGGGTTTATGTTATAATCGGCAGATTTCCTTGCCCATATTTGATATAATGCAACAAGACTACTTGGGTATGGAGTCAATGCTGACAATTCCGATAGTAACTCCTTCCTGACTGTATACCACCGTGCCATCACCACTGTTGTTTTGGCAGGACAGGGATGGTGTTGGTGTGTCTGGGACCTTACTTTGTCTGTAAGATATGATTCCAGGAGTATGCCTACATCAGGCTGTTTCTTGACTAGGCTGTGCAACAACTCTGAATTTTGGCACTAACCCCCAGACGTTAATGAGGTGGTTCCGGGTTGACAGGGCTGTATTTGTTATTGTTATTTCCAGTGCCGAGGTTGATGCAGGCAGTCCATCTGGTTTAGTTCCTTTTTTCGGAACCTTTCTAGTGGCTTATACAACCAAATGGCTCTGAAGACAGCCAACAGTCAACCACATTGCTGTGGATCTGGTGTCGCATGTAGTCCTGAATTGGTAAGGTCTCCTCCTGCCTCGGGCAAACAAACAGCAGAGCTAGGATGAAGTGCCTAATTCATTACTAATTGGCCAATTGGCCTTAGTTGACTCAAGGGCTTGAGAATCAGTTGGGGTCGGCAGGAAGGCAGTGCGCTGCATTTTACAAGCCACCCCACCTTCAAATTCCACAGTAGGGGAAAAGTACACAGAGCCATTTACAGCACAGAATGCAGCCATTCAGTCCATAAAGTTCATGGTGGCTGCCCTCAGAGCAACCCCTTCAGTCCATTTCACCTTCTCAAAGCAGAAAGATTATTTCCCATCAAGAACCCATCCAGTTTCCTTTTGGATCATCCGCTGTTTCCACATCCACCAACCTCATGGGAATGTGTTCCAGGAAATTCCAGAGAAACCTGGTAACAACACTGGACATGACACTATCACTTGGAAATTAACTGTCACCCAAGGGAATCAATGTCATCAATGCACTAAACTCGACCCCCATTTCATCCAAGTTCAGCACTAATTCATACTTCTCTTTTCCCTAAGGTACAATTATGGAGCTGATAGAGAAGATGAGGGCTGAGGCAAGAAATCCTCAGTGGAGGACACATGCTCTGAAACACTCTGAGTCATTACATGACTCCTGCACACACCTCATTATCACATATACAGAAACACCTTGTTATGTCCAGCAACAGATAAATAGAGTCGTACGTGGTGAGGTACATATCACATGTGAGCATGGGCAGATGCTGGAGTCAAGAGCGGAGAGTACCCATCAGCTGGCGCAGGAGCAAGCTCTGCTCTGTTGAACACAGATGTTGGAGGTTATACATTAAAAGGTAACTAGTGGAGTAGCATTAGAAGATGTTTGTGGGTCAGTCAACATTTCTATAGGCCATGTGTCCCATTGCAGAGAAAATGGAGCATGTTAGTATGAGTGCTGCAATATCTACATTCATGACAAATCGACAGTCAGAGTGGCCGCACTCATGGAGAATCAGACGAGGCAGACCACTGAGTGTGTGCTGCACTACACTAATGACCATCACTGCCAGTTGAATCAGCATTGATCGAAGATTCACATTGTAGCTGAATGGTACACTATAATGCAACCACCTGCTTTCCTGCTTTTGGTGAACAAAACATGCAGGCAGGCCTGAGAAGAAAGAATTTGAACCAGCACGTGTCGGGTGCTATTTGCAAGGTGCCCCCAATTCTTCACCCTTGCCCTCCTCAACCCCCAACACATATTGCTTTCTGCCTTGATGAACAGTTCTGTCCCTGCAAACTGGAGGACAGGCAGTCTTTAATAAGTCATCAAGGGCTCCAAAATCCAGAGAAATTCAACCATGAGCATCTCATCCATCAGAACAGTGAAATGAGCAGCCTATTTCTCACTTTATGGAAGCCACAGGGATAACACCACATAGCTGTCATAGAAAGCATAATCAGATTGGTCAGCAGCTCTCTAGCATAGATCTTCCTCGATGGGGGCAGAAATTCAATCAACCAATTAAAGTTGGCCATAGCGTCATATGGCCGAGTCACAGGGTTGGTAGAGCACTGAAAGTATCCATTATGTCTGCAGGGGCTCTCCAAATGAATAATGCACCTGGTGCCATTCACCTGCCTTCTCCACATCATCCTCCATGTTCTTCCTTTTTTAGGTAAAAATATAATGCCCATGTGAATGCCTCAATTGGAGCTACCTCCACCACAGCCTCTGGCAGTGCAGTACATATTGCTGCAGGTGAACTGGATTGCTGGACTGCAAGGTACCCACTGACTTGTCAGTCAGGGCAAAGGTGATTGCAAGTAATCCATCCCCAGTGATGTTCTCAGGCATGAGAAATCTGCTTTGCCACATAGCATAGATCCAACTGTTGCATTTTGGAAATCTGTCATTGGAAATACCTTTTCCTGACCTTGTTACTGGGGGTTAAAAAAATTTGTGCCTGAATCAGATCACTGTGGCCTCCACAGAAGAAAGGTAAACGAGCTGAGTGGTATTATTGATATGTAATGGCAGGGTTTGGGAGGGGTAGGGAAGGCAGTTGGAGGCAAACCTCATGAGGGGTATTGACACGCGGGGGTGGGGGTGGAAATGGGCTATCAGGTGCTTTCAGGTAAAAGCTCTCAGGGGCATGTGGCAAGCAGGGGGGTTTGGTGCTGACAGAGTTCACCGTGAACCAGGAGGGGGCTTTCTTTTTGAAAGACTTCCATTGCCCTCATGTAGATTTTCCTACAGATAGCTGCTCCTAGTCCACTTGGCCAGATCATATCCCACCATATTAAAATCGGCCTGCTCCCAATTCAGAATCTTTATTTCCTGTCCTCATCTACCTTAAATCTAACTTTTTTATTGTCACTATATAGTTATTGTTGTTTCTCAAATGGCTGCATCATCTTATGAAAAAGTTAGTGAGACTTGAAAAGGAGCTCCTGAAAATCAAAAAATAGCCTTTGAGAAATCATAAGACGACTCCACAGAAATAAAAAAAAGAGTTTGAGTCCTGCTACATTCATGTTGTGAAGGACCCAACAAATCATTATCATCTGGGAGATCCTTGCTGGGCCAGAGTAAAGTGCATTTTCAGATATATTCAGTCAGCAGAACCTTAAGTTCAGCAAACCAATAGCTTGCTTTATTGTTGCCTTGATGTTGACATGGCCCTTTTGTTGCTCTCTTGCGGCCCTGTGGTGGGATTCTTCACTGAAATCATCAATCACGTGTTCACTGAGTGTCCATTATCTACCCAGATCCAACCACTGAGGCTGTTTAGCAGGAGAGAGGAGCTGCACAACCTGAGACTGTCAACGTATGATTAATGATTTATTGTCACTTGCATTTTACAGTGGATAATACACAGTGAAACACAGCAAAAAGCTTCAACAGTTGCTACAATCGGGCACCATTTCAAGTAGTTCAATAATAAAAAGGATAAACAATATAACTGAAAGAGAGTTCTGAGCCCTGAGCCAGCTCACCAACAACATCTGTGCCACCAGCCCTCCTCCACCATCTCGCCGCCGCCTGTGTGGATCCACCAACATAGGAGTCACCACTCTTTAGGTGCCATTTCTTCAGCATTGGGCTCACCTTACCATCACCGATGCCAGGTCCTGTGCTGAACCCGCACTCACCCTGCAACCAGGAATCACTGGCTCCACTCCCACCTCGATGACGCCTGGAGTCCTGGCTTCAGGACTACAAAACCTGTGTTGAGGACCTCCTTTGATCTGCAGCCCTCTGTCCTGACCAGTTGCATTTGTCTGTGAAGAAGGCAGCTGCTGTTGTAGTTACTGAGCTGGAGCAAGCTGCTGCTCCTCTTCAGAGGTCCAACCAACTTCAAGCTAAGTAGACCTCATGTCATAGGGATGTTTTGCAGGCAATAATGTGAGATGACTCTTGGACATATCCAGGATACTTGCAATAAATTGCACAGATTTGCTATTCACAGCAAAATCAGTGATTTCAGACTGAAGAAAATGTTCCTGTTAGTTTAAGCCTTTTTTCACAGTTGACCACAGCCATGTCAATTTCACCTTTTACGATGCTCATATCATGTGAATTTCATGCTACAGTTGCTTATCACAATGCCCTCGCTTTTTGTGACCTTGCAAGTTGTAGACACTGCATGTAAAGCAGGCACTCTGGTAAAAAGGAATTCCATGCTTAAAAAGGTGCACTAGAGTGGTATTTTCAACCCAACATCTTGTCCCAAAGATTTGCCACTTACTCATCGCCAAACCCACTTCCAAAAACATGGGAAATTCTGCCATTCATAACCATGTGAAAGATGAAAAATGATCCCTATGTCATATGTATTTTATATGTATAAATATATAAGATGTTTAAAACTGTATAGCCACATACTACAAACACAATCAAAGGCCAAGATTATAACTGCCAGGAGATGTCTGGCAAGAGTTTGTGCTGGGAATTTATTTTCCCATCCATGGTGGAAAGACACATGGCTAGTTAAATCCTGCCAACATACATGATACCTGTTTCAGGTAGGAACACAACGGGAAATTATGGAAAACCACATGCCCAGATAACTTCCACTACACCTTTGGCACATCTTGAGATATGGATGACATTTGATCACTCAGTTTGAGGAATTATGACTGTGCCACAGCTTTATAGTAAAGAACAAATGAGTCTGTGCATTCTGGACAAATTTAAATAGAAGAACAGAACAGTTTAAAGCATGAGATATTGAACAATATAGAAATAAAAATACTAATATAAAGAACAAGGTAAAGAATCAGAGTAGGAGATACAGAGATGAGCAAATCAAGAGAAATGAGAAGAAAATTAAAATAATGGAAGACTGAATGAATGATCATGCAATTGACTGACACATCCTTTATTACATCATGTGAATAGACCTGAGCTAAAACATGGAGAGAAAAATATGACAATGTTCTGCTTTAACTAAGTACAAGACTAGTCAATAGAATTTAGCCATGACTTATATTCAGTAACAATTTTGGCAAATCTGCGACATAGTAGCTTTCAGCCTCTTGGAGAGACAAGTTTTTAAGATGAAGATCCTATCCATTTATCTCATTGCTACTTCAGGCATCTGCTAATTTTTATAGGAGGTGGATACATTTTATATTCTCAGATGGCCACCCTGTAGCTTTAGCACAAACTAGATAGACTAATTCAATTCACTAACTAACAGTTGACCTGAGTTTGTGTCCCTTAAGTAGAAAATAAAGCAGCCTGACCTGCTGGAGATCCTGGTTTGGTTCGGATGTCAAGCGGAGCTCCATTATTCTTTGAGGAAGGAGTTTTTGCCCCCTGTTGTTTTTCCAGTTCCCCTGCAGTAGGAATTTAAAATGAACCATGAATTTGACAAGAATTTAAATACAACTATTTTACTTCTATATTTTCAAGGAGATTCTAACTTACAACTTTTTCAATTACTTGCTGTGCAAAGCCACTGAAAAGAAAAATCATCCACGACGACATTTTTTTTCATAGAATCCCTACAGTGTGGAAACAGGCCCTTCAGCCCAACAAGTCCATACCGACCCTCAGGGCATCCCACCCAGATCCAACCCCCTGTAATCCACCTAATCTACACATCCCTGGGCACAATGGGCAATTTAGCATGGCCAATCCACCTAACCTGCACACCTTTGGACTGTGGGAGGAAACCGGAGCATCCGGAGGAAACCCACGCAGACACGGGGAGAATGTGCCAATTCTACACAGACAGTTGCCCGAGGGTAGAAGCGAAGCCGGGTCACTGGCGCTGTGAGGCAGCAGCGCTAACCACTGAGCCACTGTGCCGACATTTTCCTCTCTGACCTTTTTTTGGTTGAAAACAGGATTGTCCTTGAAGTTAAAAGTAGTGGGTTAAATCTGGCCTGCCAACCTGCTGGCAATTTATTTCCCTCTACTGGATTCTATGCAGCAGATGAAAATAACCTTGAACTAAGATTTTGATTATAAACTTATACCAAGGGAAATGAAAACACAGTCAAGTGGTAAATAAAGCCATATTCCAATAAGTGCAATCTGTTCAAATCCGCCATCAGGCTGTCCCTCGAACTATTGCCCATTGCCATTTAAACAAGGCTGACATCTTGACCTAATAGAGGCAGAACAGCAGCTATGTGGGAGATTACATAGAAGCAGAGTGAACAAAATAATCAGATGGTTTTTCAAAAATGGAAAATTGGATGAGTGTCAACTGTGATTGTGTTTTGCTGCTTGCACCTAACAATTTATTTTCAATTCTACCAAAAAGGTATTAAAATTGGAACAGTTTGAATAAGAAATGTTGATTGAACAATTTTTTTTTCTGTGTCAGGATGAACAAAACCCAGTGTCTTTTCAATCATAATCATTTCACATGCAAGTTCTAGTAACTCAATGCATTTTAAAATGATTTACAGCAGTGTCTCACGGTTGTAAAAATAAATGAATAAGGGCTTGAGTGGAAAATAAATTATTCAATCAGGGGCCTTCATTTCTTTGATTTAATAAGCTTTGTTATTTTGGAAGAAAAACCTGGTAATATTTGGCAATACAATTTTATGCAATCTATGCAGTAAATAGAGAGGAATCCATCCTCCAGGGTGTGTATTTTGATCTCTCAGGACAATAGTATAGTCTGTACTGTGCCTTCATTGAAACTAGCTGCAAGATGCCAGATCTAGTCAGCACCTCATAGTAGAGGTCACATGACTACAAGCCAGGAAACACATTGGTACGGGTTACACTTCTAACTCAAGCATCTTACTTTTCCTTCAAAAGAAGAAAAAACAAGACATGCATTATCATGTAGATTGTGTGTTATGCAATGTATACATGACTGTTGTGATCCATTAGCAGTCATTCTCATCCGTTTCTGCATATGCATTGCATGGATAGCCTTTAAATCATGCCTGTCTCCTAATGGTACACATGTGCATTGTCATTAGCTGCTCATTTGGGTGACCTTCCCTATCCGGGGAGTGACATTCACATGTCATTTACTGTTGTCACGGTACCTGTTGCTGGGATGCTGTAGACCTCTGGGTCTGATGGTTGATCTGTGGACTGCACTGGTGGTGAGTTCACACTATCCTATTGGCTGTCTGCAGTTAAGGAACACCTTCTCCGGTTATGCACAAGTGCCTGTGGTTGTGATGGTATATCTGGTTACTTACTTCCACTACGTATGATCAAGGTGACAGTTGATGTACACAGGCCCCAAGCTGTGACTTAGGTTCATTCTTGTTGACAGTAGTGAAGGTCTGAACCTTGATTGGCTCTTCAGTGCTCATCTCTGGCAATGGTTTAGCATTCTTACCTGGCTCGATGTCAAAAATGTTCAATAATGTTCCCCTGAAGTGTCCTGGGACATTTTCTTACACGTGTGGGTCTATGGAAGCAGCCCTTCAAGATCAATGCCAATACCATCAAAATATTTTATTCATTTCTATGTATAATCTTCTCACAAATTTATTAAGAGAAGGAAAATTTGATGGACAATCCTCATTTTTTTGGTTTTTTTCTTTATTCTTTCACAGGATGAGGGCATCGCTGGCTAGACCAGCATTTATTGCCCATTCTTAATTGCCCAGAAGGCAGTTAAAAGTCAACCACATTGCTGTGGGTCTGGAATTACATGTAGGCCAGACCACATAAGGATGGCACCTTCCTTCCCTAAAGGATATTCATGAGTCAGATGGGTTTTTCCCGACAATCAACAATGGATTCATGGTTATCACTTGATTCTCAATTCCAGACATTTACTGAATTCAAATTCCACCATCTGCCATAGCTGGATTTGAATCTAGGCCCCCAGAACATTATCTGGGTCTCTGGGTTAACAGTCCAGCGATAATACCTCAAGGCTATCACCTCCCCTATGAGTTAGGCTTGTTTCTGTAGTAAAATGTTTCTTTCCATGAAACCACCTGATTTCCCCAGCAGGACAACTATTAATTAACCTCTCCTGGCATCTTGTTCACTTCTCTGATAATGATGCACAGCAACAATGACATGTTGGTAATGACCCTCGTTCCTGTCTGGAAGTATCCACAAGCATTGAAATGGAGGGCCACATTGATCTTCACAGGAACTGGCAACACAATCCTCATCCCATTGTGCAGTTGAAATTCCAGTTATAGGAAATGGAACACTGCTCCTAGCTTTGTTTGGATGAAGTTGTTAAAGGAGCTTTAGCAGGTTGTTGCTGTGCCTCTTGTAGATGCTAGATGTTGCTGCATTGTGTGATGTGAGCGAATGTTGAAGGAGGTGGATGGGGAGTCAATCAAGTGGGTTGATTTGTCCTCGGACGATTCTGAGCTTCCCGAGTGTTGGGGTTGCACACATTTGGGCATGTAGACATTATTCTATCAAACTCCTTACTTGTGGCTTGTAGCTGCTAATTGTGAATTATTCAATGTGGGATTCACAGCATCTGCACTGCTCTTGTTGCCACAGTATTTATATGACTGGTCTAGTTAAGTTTCTAAAGCTTCAAACTCTGTCCTCTAAAAGGACAAGGGCAAGGGGAAGCAGGTGCTTAGAAATGCCTCTACCTGCAAATTCCTTTTCAAGTGGTGGGGTATTTGGGGAGGGAATAACAGGGAAATGATCTTCATGCAGCAAAATGTATGTATAGCTGGGATTTTAACAGACAGCATTGATAGAGCCTGTCAGGTCCAGAATAGCAGTATGTATACAAAATTGGCATTAGATACTGTTTGACACCATGAACTGACGACTCAGCATGTTTCTAGTATGTTTGCTACATTCCAATGCCAGCACCTTACAATCATGATGTGACTTACAGGTCAGGTGCAATTCCACCACCATTCTACAAGCTCTCAACTTCTGTTGTATTCTGTTGAATCAAATGGTACAGCTATTGCCTTTTAATAAATTCTCAATACCTTTTCTTGTACCTTAAGTTTCTTCTGTATGAACCATACATCTGGTGGTTTGAAGATAAAGACTAACAGAGGTCAGCAAGTTTAATAACACTTCCATTTTCATTCTGCCAAGCTCCTCTGCTTTAAAATGTATCATAAGAGAGCCTTTGGTTGAAATGTAGGGATACATTGGTACAAGATTTCCATGGTTTATGGTGAGTAATTGTTTGAAATGTTAAAACTACACCTCTCCAAACACTTGTTCAAACAATTCTGGTGTCAAACATTTAGACAAGTTTCACCATGACTATGTGACAGTTACAGCTTGCTGTCTTTAATCACATTCCTGTTTTTGACATGAGATGACACCTCAAGTACATGCTGAGTCACAGCTGAAAATTTGCCCAATTTCTCAGTCTGTGATTCATTGACACTGTAAATAGTATAAAATTTCAAATATATTTTACAGACTTCAAAACATTTCGACAAAACAGCGATAAGAAACAGGTTTCACATCAAAACAATCTTGTAAATGCTGAACATGGTAGTAACTAACATCCGGAGGGAATTAAAAATAATCTCTCAGGGATTAAATTAGCAGAATTAAAATTCAATCTGTATCTTCTTTCAGGAGTAGGTAGAAACATTACATAATTTTATTTTAATTTATGAGGAAATTTTGGTACAATATTTATATAAGCAGATCTGTTAAATATCAA
Organism: Rhincodon typus; assembly: GCF_021869965.1. Lineage (NCBI taxonomy): Eukaryota > Metazoa > Chordata > Chondrichthyes > Orectolobiformes > Rhincodontidae > Rhincodon > Rhincodon typus. The sequence continues at coordinate 24,000,334 of NC_063349.1, read as the reverse complement.
TCAATTTGAATGAGGCTCACGCATTTTGGTACAAACACTTATTAACTCCATCTCATAACAAAAATATTAGGTCATTGAATCCCTAAAGCCTGTTCTTCTAGTCTATCAGTTCATGGCTGAGCTGTATCTGCACTCCATTAACCTCTCTTTGCTCTGTATCCCTTGATGCCCTTAAGTAAACAAAGGCTTATCAATCTCACTCTTGAAAATGTCGATTGACTCACAGCTGAAAATTTTTCCAATTTCTCACTCTGTGATTCATTGTTGCTGTGGTATAAAATTGCAAACATAATTTGTGGACAAAACATTACCACAAATTCTGAATTTGTTCTGAACTTTCACTACTCTTTGTGTGAAAAAGTTCTTACTCATTTGAGTTGAAATGGACGAACTGTAATTTTTATGATTATGGCTAATTCTTTCAAATTCCTGACCAGAGGAAATATCTACTTTATAATTTTAGACATCTCAATTTGATCATTCCTCAACAATATAAATATAAGGAGGTTTATGCAACTTGTCCTCATAATTTAGTTCCATTCTGATAAATCTGCACTGTATCCTCTCCAACGCCAATATATATTTCCTGAGGATTGATGTCCGAAGCAGAATGCAATGCACTAGGCAGGGTGAGAACTTAACTTCATCATTCAACCCTTTTATTCTACCCGCCTCAATATAAAGATTAACTTTCCTTTAGCTTTTTTGATTACTTTTTGTATGCGTCCACCAGCTTTAAGTGATCTCAACAGCTGGGGTTTCAGCTTTTTGCTGTATTGATAAGTGACTGAGACGTAGGAATAATGAACTATACATCCAAAGAAGCTAGGAACTATGGAGCAGCAATGAAACTAGGGCCCAAATACAGAAATACAAATCTAGTGAACAGGTATATTAATAAACGGCTAGTGCAATGTTGGCATTTATACCAAGATGACAGAAATAGAAAGGGGAGTGATCTGCAACTGTAATGAATGCTTTCCTTGCAGCAAGGTTTTGTATCTAATGCAATGATGCAATGCTTATGTTAGATGTTAGCTCGTAGAATACAAGAACTAGACATAGTTAATGTGGTCCTTAAAAATTCAAAAATCATTTACTACAGCTGCTGATATATACACATATGACAGGCACAGGCACTTTAGGTCTGAGCTAACATTAAACTCTCTGGTTATTAACAGCAGCAAAATTTCATCAGCATGTCTTCTAGTTACTTCAAATAACCCTGGTTACGACAAAGTGTCAGGCCTTTTAACTTTCAGGTCACATATAGTGATGATATGATAGGCATGTCTTTTAGAAGTGTACTAAATATGAACTGTGAAGCATAACACAACAGGGAGGAAGTTAGGCAATGGTTGCATGAAGTCTGATCAGTCTCCATTTAGAATTCTGCAATAATTTCTGATCATTGTGCTTCAGAGAGAATATATGGCCTTCTTAGGAGTGCAGTGCAGATTCATCAGAATTATATAAGGGATAAAAGCATTAAGGGTTACGTATCAGAACAGGTACAAAAACAGAAGTTGCTGGAAAAGCTCAGCAGGTCTGGCAGCATCCATAGTTCTTTCGGTTTTTATATCAGAACAGGTTATGTTTTGTGTGGGTCTGTATTCCTTGGCAGATGAAGACTAGGGAGTGATGTAATGCAGGTGTGAAGGAGATGACAGGGTAGGTAGAAGATATCATCTTATCAAGACAGGAGGCGGGAGGGGAGTCTGGGACAAGGTGGTCTAACCGCAAAAAGCGAGGTAGTGAGGTATGATGTCAGACGGCACTCCCTTATATAAGTAGTGGAAATTTGGAACTCTTTCATAACCGGCTCGTGATGCTGGTGATCAATTACAGGCTTAATTCCTGAGTCTCTTCTATTTTTATTAGGCATTAAGTATTAAAGATTACAGAACTAAGATGGATAAGTTGAGTTAACATACGTATCAGCACTGAGTTTTTTGTCTGTTGGAACATGCTGAGGGACTGTGTGACCTACTACTATTCCTGTACTCCTTTGGGAAGTATAGAGGTTATACATAATATATCACAGTACATGCAGCTTAATTTGAATTTAGTTTTACCAAGGGAGAAACTTGTAAACTCTGAATGAAACATACTTTTAAAAGAAATAAGAAGGAGTAACCTTTAAAATACTGGTAGAACGTTTCGATGTATGCTTTCCTCAAACAGGATATTTTACCTGATGTGGCAAGGCATATGTTATCTCCTGTAGCAGAGGAAACTGGGCATGGAAATCATGCCATTGATGCACCCAATAAACATTTATTACGGACAACTATTATGTTACAAACATTACATTCACAGGCACATCAGTGTCTGGGCTGACAGTAAGCACGCAGGAGAGCAGGTTTCCAATAGGATGTCATGCTTTCAGTGATCCCAGGGTAAGATGGAGTATAACAGCCAAGATTGTTATATCCTCAGGTCATATGTTATGACAGAGTAATAGTATCATGAGCAGGTCACTTAAAGATATACTGAGATGGATATGGAACACAGCAAATTCTATTTCTCACACATCAGTTAAAAATATTCAGAGATAGTAGGAACTGCCGATGCTGGAGAAACTGAGATAACAATGTCTTTGGTAGTGGGGTCAGATTGCAGGTGGCAGAACGAGGCGGCGCCTCGTGCTCCCACGAGGAGCTCAAACAGTTCATCCACTTCACTACCACCTTCCACCCAACCTTAAGTTCACCTGGACCATCTCCAATACCTCTCTCTCCTTCCTGGACCTTTCTGTTTCCATCTCTGGCAACCACCTGGAAACCCATATCCACTTTAAGCCCACCGATTCCCACAGCTACCTAGAGTACACCTCCTCGCTCCCACCTTCCTGCAAGAATGCCATCCCCTATTCCCAATTCCTTCGCCTCCGCTGCATCTGCTCCTGAGATGAGGCATTCCACTCCCGATCATCCCAGATGTCCTCGTTTTTCAAGGACCGCAACTCCCCCTCCACAGTGGTCGAAAACGCCCTCGACCACATCTCTCACATTTCCCACAACTCATCCCTCACCCCCGCTCCCCGCAATAACAAAAAAAAACAGAATCCCCTTCATCCTCACATACCACCCCCCCACCAACCTCCGGATCCAACGCATCATCCTCCGGCACCTCTGCCACCTGCAATCTAACCCCACGACCAAAGACATTTTTCCCTCCCCACCCTTATCTGCTTTCCGGAGGGACCACTCTCTTTGTGACTCCCTTGTCTGCTCCACACTCCCCTCCAGCCACACCACACCCGGCACTTTTCCCTGCAACCGCAGGAAGTGCTACACCTGCCCCTACACCTCCCCCCTCACCCCCATCCCAGGCCCTAAGAAAACCTTCCACATCAAACAGATGTTCACCTGAATATCTGCTAATGTGGTATACTGTATTCGCTGTTCCCGATGTGGCCTCCTCTACATCGGGGAAACCAAGCGGAGGCTCGGGGACCACTTTGTGGAACACCTACGCTCGGTTTGCGACAAACAACTGCACCTCCCAGTCGC
>NC_063349.1:23980319-23996419 GCF_021869965.1 Rhincodon typus | reverse complement strand
TCATCCAGCTCTACACCTTGTTATCTCAGTTAAAAATATTATGTTCTATAAAATGATGTGACAGTACAATGTTGTCAAAAGGTACAGCATTTGTTGAAAATGTTTTGTGAGCAGATGGCTTCACAAGTAACATTTCAGGATCTGTTCTTTTAGTGCTCCAATGTACTTACAGTGGCATTGTATGTTGTGAGATGTACTGTGCTGTATACAATGTGCTTATTGCATTTTTGTTCTTAGCTTTGAATATTTCTATCAGACAACCTCCTCCTCCTGCACCCCGTCTGTGTTCTACAACCCTGCACCACCCTTTCCAACTGTCCGAATGAACAAAAACAGAAATTGCTGGAAAAGCTCAGCAGTACTGGCAGAATCCAAACACAGAAACTAGAGTTACTGTTTTGGGTCCAGTGTACCTTCCTCACAACTCAGATCTGAACTATTTTGAGTACAGTCAAAAAGCCCTTACAAATATTGCAAATGAACAGTAAAAACAGTCATGACAAATTTTTAATACCTAAACAAATTAGACTTTCCACTGGTGAATGTAGCCTCGTACAATTTTATCCTACATTATTGAACTTCTGGAACACAGAAGTTTGTGAGTCCCAAAATCAATTATTACACAGTTGAAGAACAAAGGCTTTCTGTTAATCAATTGCACACAGTTGACAGATCAATGTATTTGCAGCAGCAACAATCGGAGGAGATGTGGCTACTCACAATCAATTCGAATTTGCTCCATCTCCGTCACCTCTGCTATTGATTCCTTCAGCTCCTCCACAAACTTCTGTAGTTCCTCTGAACTCTGTGCACAGAAACTCAGTGCCTGCTTCTTCTCTGAACCAGAAGCAGATGATATGAGAGTGATCCCATGAGGATAAACTAATAGAGAAAAATTACAGCCATTAGCACAGGTAAATATAACCCTATCACATTCTTATTATTAGCTTGCTCTGTGCATCTTCTGAGTAGGAGGACAGATGAGTGCATCACAAACAATTAATCTTAACTTGCACAACGTGAAACTTGATGCAAAATTAAAAATACCTGAAGGGTATGTCTAGGGAAGTATATTTTTTATAATTTGTGAGATCAAAATTGGGTACTTGATAGTATGATAAATTGTCACCTTAAGAGTTCAATCCCGTAACATCATCATTAGGTCATCAGCCACTTTGGTGGGGTACAGTTCAGTGTAATGTTGCTGCCTGCAGTGTGGAACACCTCCTTATTAAAGCTCCTGTTGTTTAACACTTCAGCACCCTAGTTTTTCTTGGAACGTAAAAGGTGAAATCTTAATCTTCAGGTGATGTGTGATTACCACATGGTGAATAAATGTCCCTTGGATTATGGACATTATTCAGTCTCCATTACTATTTGTATCTGTTAATTTTGGGGGATCATGATCACAGTTACTTAACAATTTGTAGCAATTTTCTGATAGTTTTTGTTGTATTTAAGAAGCAACTGTTTGGATACGACGCATTTGTTCATTAGAAACAGAAAGTATACGATGGTGACAAATGAGAACCTCTCACTGATTTTGAAGCTGTTCTGTAGAATGGAGGAGTCAGAGTGACAGTTTTGAAGTGGTGGAATGTTTGATCTTCTATGTCATGTCCGTCTTTCCACACCCCTTGATTTCCATAATATCCAAAACTCTATGAATCTCAGTCTTCAATTTATATGATTATGGAGCACCCACACCACTATAACTCATAAAATGCCCAAGATCATCTGAGGGTTAATTAATCCTTTAAGTAATCCTCAATCCAAAGTGGTCTTGTGGTGTAATGGCATTATATCTACCTCAAACCTAGAAGATCCACATTTAAGTCCCACCTCAGGGTGTGATGGTCACAGAGGTATATCAAAAGACATCCAAACGTGTCAATTAAAAGGGAATCCTCAACCTAAACTAATATGTTACCCCAAATCCCTTGAGCTCAGGAGGTGATAATGACTGTGACTGATATCCCTAACTTTGTAAGAGTATTCCAAGATGAAAAATATCCAGTGAGTCAAAACAGAAAAAGGAGTAGTAACACCTTGAACTAATCATGTGTTACCCAGAAGCAAAAGCCACTATTACTTGGAAATGTTTGTACTGGTCCTTCATGTTGAAATATGGGAGACAAAATAGACCTATACATATCATTCACAAGTTTTACCTTTTTCTTTTCCTTCTAATAGAAAAGATAGTGTAAATTTAGGCACACCAGGGCTAACTTCTGTACTCTTCTTTAAAATAATCTCATGAGATCTTTTACTTCCAGCCAAAGATGGCATTTCTGGCTGTGCAGTCTTCACTCAATGCTATATTGGAGTTTCAGCCTTGACTTTTGGACCAAGTACTGAAGTGGGACTAGATACCACAAGCTTCTGACTTATAGGTGACACCACTACTACCTGCTGTTTCCTCCAATTGGAAATTTTAGAACTGATGGGTGTGACCTCAGGATAAGGAGTTGAGATGACCCAAAATGTCTTCACTCAAAGGATTGGAAAAGTTAGGAAATTTCTAACCCAGAACACTGTATAATCTCAGTTGTTGAAGATATTGGAGGTTGAGATCAATAGATTTTTGGACTTTAAAGGAATCAAGCAATGCAAGGATTGGGCAAAAAATAGAGTTGAAGCTGAAGGTCAGTTTGTGGATTTATGAATCAAGCTCAAGGAGTCTTTGGGCCATTCAGCCACATGAAATAGAAGGAGTTGCAAAAAGCTGCATTGTGGAAGTAGAACATATTTTTGGTAACATTTTTAATGTGAATTCTCATTTAATTTTACAGTCAAATTTCAGAATTAGCTAATGACTGTAATAGTCAAAAAGTGTTAGGTTTTATAGCAACAGTCTCCAATAATGAATTCATAAGCTCAAGTGAATTATTTTGGGGATTTGTGCATCTCTTAAAGTTTTGGTTTAACAAATTGAAATGCAAAAGTTGAATGTAAGTGGCAATAGTGTAAAATATGCTGCCACTCAGATCCTGACCTCATGACAGTTTTGATTCAAATATGAACCAAAGAGCTGGCAAAATTGAAGTTAATGGAAATCAAGGGAAAATTCTCCACTAGTTTGTATCATACCTGGCACAAAGGAAGACAGATGTGGTTGCTGGAGGCCAATCACCTCAGTCTAAGGACATTGCTACAGGAAGTCCTCAGGATAATATCTCAGACCAACCATCTTCAGCTGCTTCATCAATTACTTTCCTTCCCTCATTAGGTCAGAAGTGAAGACATCGCTGATGATTGCAAAATGCTTGGTACCATTTGCAGCTCCTCAGACACTGAAGCAAGACCCAGGCAACCTTCAGGCTCAACTGGTTAAGTGGCAAGTAGAATTTGTGCCACACAGAATCTAACTATCTCCCCTTGACATTCAATGGCATTATTGCTGAATCTCCCTTTATCAACATCCTGAATGTCACTACTTACCAGAACCTGAACTGGACCAGCCATATAAATACGGTTCTAAGGCCAAGTGAGAAGAAGGAATTGGCTACCCTCCTCTTAACCCGTCTGGTCAGTCGCAACAAATATTTTTATTTTATTTTTAGCACTCAGCTATCGTGCTTCAATTAAATTTATTTCACTAGAAGGTGACATAGCTAGTTATCATAGCTAATTACAGAAAGAGAGGGGTAGGGGGAGGAGAGAGAGAGACGGTATTTCAGTTTCTCCTGTTATGAATCCATGTATTTCTCTCTGCTGTGCTGTTTATATGTTATTGTTGAAATATAGTTCAGTCTGTATTCCAGAGTCTAGCTCCATTGTCTTCTCAAGCTGGCTAAGTGACAGGTGAGTCTTTTTATCTCCCAATAGGTGAAGCTTTCATACAGATGTGAATGAAACAGGAGATACAAATTTCTTAAAGCTGACTCAGTTTACCTGGTTCTCTTTTAGAACTGACAGTTTAACTCATTCCTCATCAGTCTTATGGTACTTGCCTCAGTCTCTGGTCAGGTGAGCATTGCTGTCACTTTAGGTACATGCTTCTTCCTTTTCAAATCTATTTTAGTCCATGAAAGGTCTCAGTTATAATAATCAGGTGATGGACGTTAAAATTCGATACTCCATATCTGCCTTCATTGCAACAACTGTGGGTTCAAGAGCAGGTTGGAGGCTGGAAATTCTGTGTTACATAACTCACCTCAATGCTCCCTAAAGTTTGTCCGTCGTCTACAAGGCAGGAGTCAGGAATGTTAAGGAATACTCTCCACTTATCTGGATGAATGCAGCTTCAACAACACTCAAGAAGGTCAGACCATCCAGGCCAAAGCAGCCCCTTCACTGGCACTCTAACCACCAACTTAACCATTTACTTCCTCCACCACTGACACACAGTGACCGCAGTATGTACTATATTCTAGAGCAGCTGCAGCAGATCACCAACGTTGCTGCATCAGCTCCTTCCAAACCCATGTCCTCTACAGCGACAAGAGCAAAGGTAAAAGATCTAGGGGTGAACCATCACCTGCAAGATGCCCACCAAGCCACGCATTATCCTAACTTGGGATTGTACCCCCACTCCTTCATATCACTACTGCAAAATCCTGGAACTTCCCTACAGCCCTTTGGGTTTACCTGCACATTGTGGATTGCAGCAATTCAAGAATGTGGCTCACTAACACCTTCTCAAAGGCAATTTGGGATCAACAACAAATGGTGGTCTTTCCAGGAATACCCTCATCCCATTAAAGAATAAAAGATTCGCCAGCAATTATGCTTTTGTCCTGAATTTGTTTTAACAAGTTCGTGTGAAGCATTTATAATTACAAGTTGTGATTGTTTTCATTTCTAATCAGCAGGGGTTTACAATGGCAGCTGAACTGATTTTATCTGTTTAACACTATAAAAGGTCACAAATAATCTTAATTCATTGATTACATCCATAGAGATTGGGAACCACAACTATGCTTTAACCCAACAAGAAGTAACATGAGTCAAAAATATTTACACTCAGTCTCAAACAGATGAATTTGCATTCCCAGAAGGCCAACAGACTTGTAGAAAGTGTATGTAGCAGAACTTCTCTTCTTTGCACACAGTTTAAGTATCTGTAAGGCAATAGATTACAAGATTAAATAAGTTCTTTAAATTGAGTCATGTGTAATTACGTATCGCAAGAGCCTTGACATTCAAAGGTTATTGCTATCCCACGTACTGTAATAAATGAATTACAGGATCTTACACTGAATGTGTTGCCAAACACAGGTGAATAAGAGCAATAGCAAGTGGAGAAAACAGGACTCAGCTCTCCCTGACTGTGATAGAATCCACAGCCTAGTCTGAAGCAGACTGATAAGTATGCATTAGCAATTGCTCAGTAGTTGCACCAACTGTCAGTGATCTTTCATATCATGTTGGACAAGATGGAGGAGCTCACTTTATAATTTATGTGAGATCATCATGACAATTCAGTCACACTGTGTTCTCAGCTCTATACAGCTGCTGTATGGTCCTCAGTTAGAGAGAGTGTGCTGACATCTCACACACTGTCACTGCTGCCACTCAAGGTCAGGATTCCAGGGTCTCTATAAAATTGTTTCTGGATGTCAATGGTGTGCTCTATCAGGAGGCAAGGTTTTGATTACATTTGCTGTGAGGAAGACGCAAAACAGTACCTGGAGGAACTTCTGGCTTAGTGAGTAGGCAAAAACTGGGAATATAATGTGGAAAAATGTGAGGTTATACACTTTAGTATGAAGAACAGATGTGCAGAGTATTTCTTAAATGGTAAGAGGTTAGAAAGTGTAAATGTGCTAAGGGACCGAGGTGTCCTTGTCATTCAGTCTCTGAAGCTAATATGTAGGTGCAGCAAGCTGTAAGGAAGGTTTATTGCAAGAGGATTTGAGTACAGGAGTAGAGATATCTTGCTTCAATTGTCTAAGTCATTGGTTAGACTGCACCTGGAGTACTGTGTGCAGTTTTGGTCTCCTTTCCTCAGGAAGGATATTGCTGCCATGGAGGGAGTGCAACAAAGGTTCATCAAATTTCTTTCTGGAATAGAACAACTGTCCTACGAAGAGAGATTGGGCAAATTTGATCTGTACTCTCAGAGTTTTAAAGAACGAGAAGTGATCTCGTTGAAACTTATAAAATACTTAAATGGCTAGACAGGGTAGATGCAGGTAAGACATTGCCTCTGGTGGTGGAGGCTAGAACCAGGAAACACAACTAAAAATAAGGGGGATATCGCTTAGCTTCAAGACGAGGGGGACATTTTTATTGGGAGGGTTGTGAATCTTTGGAATTCTCTACCCCAGAGAACTGTGGAAGCTCAGTCTTTGAAGATGTTTAAAATAGAGGTTGATAGATTTCTGAACCACCGATATAGGGTTTTGGAGTGGGGTGGATAAAAAGCATTGCAGAGTTCGATCAACCTTGAATGTATTAAATGATAAGTAGGTGTGACAAGTTGAATGGCCTATACCCGATCCTATGTTTCTATCTTAGTTTAGCACCTGTACGAGGTTTCTTAATATACAAGCTGAGCAATGTTTGCCGTAAACAGCCGTTGTTCCTGGACAGTCAGCCACTGAACCATTTTGAGCTCTATGTTGGAGACCAGAAATGTGCAGTAAATGATGCCTAGTGCAATTAATTCACTCAGGCACTCTCAGCAGGTTGTCTAACGGTGCTAATGATTTCAGCTTCAGTTTGGAATAAACCAGAGATATTAAAATGTGATAGTATTTTTTTCATTTTGGGTGCCATTCCTACATCTAAGCTCAAATGTAAAGTACAGCTATTTGGACAAAGAATATTAGTTTATTCAGAAATGTATCCAACTCCAAGAGAAGGAGTGAATCAAACGATGCCATTTCATGCACCAGTTGCAGCAATCCTTTTGGGTTTTAACCAATGTTTAACCAACGCACACTGTCAAACTGTATCAAATAGCTGGAGTATTTTCATTTGTGCATTGTCTGCTTATTCAGATCTGTAGTTATTAACATTCATTGCCATACACTAAAGGAGAGATTCTTACCACAACTAAGTCATTAAACAGAAAAACTTCTCGCTGATGTGCTGCTTGCTTCTGTGCTTTGTTGACGTCCATGATCTCAAAGAGCCGGCTGCAGCAAACCAACCTCCGGTGGGGAACTGAAAGGGCCTAGGAAAACCACCAAACAATGAGAGTGCTGGAGGCTGGGATGAGGATTCTCACATGTCACTTTAGAAATCAGCAGTTGAGGTAATCAGACAATACGCTGGAGTTTTATTGGCATATTATGCGTTGTGAACCCATGTAGGTGACAAATGAACTGTGGTGATGTTTTACCAGACCACGGACAATTAACAGGCCGTCAGAGTCTCTGTATCACTTAAAGTGGTTGCCCACCTCTCTGAGCTGCTGTAGCCAAGCAGCCTTGGCGGAAATATGAATACAGGCAGGTGTCTGTTCTGAATGGTAACTACTGGTAGCTTATGGTTGGGCAAGTTGCTGCCACCAAGTGAGACTTAACAAGAAGAGGCTCTTGTTTTAATCACAGTACAGTTTACTGCAGGTACAAGTTAGATTAGTAAGATAAACATTTTATTGGGGGAGGGGTACCCTTTTGAAAAAAGATATGAGGAAACTTTTGTTTTGTCTCTCAGAGGCTTGAGCGTCTTTGGAATTCCCTTCCTCAAAAAACAGTGGATGCAGACTCTTTAAATAATTTTAAGGCAGAGGTAGATAGATTCTTGATTATCAGAGGGATGACAGATTATTGGGGATATGCAGGAATGTGGAATTGAGATTAAAATCAGATTAGCCATGATTTTATTGAATGGCAGAGCAGGCTTGAAGGGCCAACTGGCCTATTTTTGTCCCTTTGTTAGTTGTATGTAATAAGACTTTTTGGGACTTAGGATCTAAGACATCACTCCACAAGATCCTCAGCTTCACTCCAAGAGATTTAAAACATTATCCCTGCCTAAACCAGTATGACATCATCAGATTGTGTGGAGCTTCATGTTGTCTCGAACATTAACCGTTGCAGCACCATTATCTTCTCCAACAAGCTTTATTACCTATAGTCTCCTCATAGCCTCAGACTGACTGCTAACTTGCGATATACTACATTGTGTTTAAGACAAGAGCCTCTTCTCATTAAGACTCTTCATCATGGAAGCAATTTACACCAACCATAAATTGGTAGTGGTTGGCATTTCATACCAAATACAACAACTCTCTCTGCATAGACTTGGCTGCTTGGGAAGGAGAGGGTGCCTCAAAGAAAGGTGCCTTCAAAACGCCATCACAAAATGACTTATGCCAGGGTCAAGCAGACAGGTTCCAGAGATGGAAGAGGGATGAAGCTTTCAGCGTCATTGTCAGGTCCATGGGTGTGGTCACTGCCCCTTAAGGGTTCTACCATGTGCCATGGAATCTCAGTAAAGTCTCCGCTACTGTGGGAAGCCACTTGGAGGTGACTTTGATGAATCTGGGGGACTTTCCACTGGATATAAGTGGGGGTGGTGGAGAACCATCAACAGTTTAATTATGTATCTATGATTGACAGACAGCTGTGCTGCTGCCATCCCAACTTTGGTAATATTACATGGTGATGGAAGGGCTTCCCTCCTGAAACCTTCGACCATCATTTTCCCATCTATCTCACCCCACAAAATTGTATTCAGCATGCCTGATCTTAATGCTCCTTTTTGACCATTTTTCTGCTTGATATTGAAGCTTAACCCAATTATTGAAACCAAGAACTTCTGTTTAAAAAACTGTCTGAAGAAGTCCTTGTAAATAGCTTGTTCCGGCATTGAAAGAATCCCAAACTAAAAAGGATTAAATGCTGCTTCTATTTCTCCCTAATTCCCAGTCCATATCAGAAAATTATGGTTTGCAGATCCTTTCAGGATTATCTCCATATGGAGTTGATTTCCATTAACTTGACACTTCAAGCAGAATTTTGATTCAGAACAGAATTCTCAAAGACCAAATTACTTCCGATACACCCCTGTAATTTAGCACAATTCCCCATTTACTTACCTTGTATTGAGTTCCAATGGATCCCACTCAATAACCTTTTAACAGACCAAACTAATCTCAGTCCCAATGCACAGGTTTGAGAAAATGGGATTGAATAAAAGCGTTTTCTGCTTTCAAAGCTGAAGAGAATTCAGCTGGTGGAAAATAATTTCCATTTATTTTTCACTGTATTGAGTTCCATTGAATCAAATCACTTCTCATGTTCCACATTAGAAAGGATTTCAGTGGAATAAATTAGCTGACATTCATGCCAGTTGCATTAAACTTTAATGTCTCAAGCTGTGGAAAATAAACAATATCATTAAACAACTGGTTGTGCTTCAAAATCAGTGATGAGCAGTTGAACAACTGATCGGGGTGCGAGCCTCCGTTCAGTTATTGCACTCCTGTCACCTAGACAGAAGGCTGTGTTTTTATGATCTTTTTCATAGATAAGCCCAAAATCAGACACTTTAGTATAAAAGGGAGAGAGCTGCATTGTTGAAGTTCTATCTTTTAATGAGAATTTTTCAAATACAAGATTTTTGTGTTTTAAACTGACCTATTCATGTAGGGTAAAAGGAAGGAAAGAAGGTGGTTGTGTGATCTGTTCTGAATTCTGCTGACCAGCCTAGTGGCTTGGTGTTAAAGATTAAAGGATTAAAGTTATCAGGATGTTTATAGGGAAAAAGGTGCAAAATATTCACATCTATAAACAATGGCCGGAAAAGCTGTGCTGATGGTGGGTAAACTTAATTTCCAAGATCCAGGGTGATATTAGGAATGTTAGTCTTTGTAAATAATTATATTTTATTTTGTTGATTTAATTCCAAGCTTCAAAAACATTGGGGGTTGAGAGGATAGCAAATTAGCATTTTGACATATCTAAAAACGGCCATACGATTCCCAAGGAGATTGCCTTTCAGAGAGGAAGAGTCCACAGGAAGGCATTATAGGATAGTAATGCAGATTTTCCTAAATCTCAGTGAATCTTTCAGATAGGATCAATCGGCAAGAATCAGAGGGAGATAGACAGAATAGAGGAATAAGGCAGCAGGTTCACCATACAAACTTGAAGTGAAACTCACTCTGGGATTGAAGAGACCAAGCGCTTAAATGTGTCTGGAAGGATCATGTAGCTTTGGCTAGATGGAGGAATTTCCAATTCATCTATCATAGTGGGAGTCAATTCTAGGAGTAACATTTACTTGGAAGGAAAAGGACAATGGACCTAAGAATATCTTTGGACTAGTTCCTGGATAATGAATTGTCTACTTAAGTGTAAAGCTTAACCTAAAGCCAACAATTTGGACATCAACAAAAATTAAGTAGGTTATCCTCTGAATAGTTTAGAAAATAGATTGCCTCTTAAATAGTGTAAAATCCATGTTAATTTAGCTTGTGTGAAATAGTAAAAGTCTTAAGACTTGAAATATTGTTTTATGATCTATTTATTTATTCACTGGAAGTTCAAATTAAAAGTTTTCAATCTCTACAGGGATTATTACTGACATTATTGCTTTCACAAGGGGAGGTAAAATCTTGTATGGCATTATTCCAGTGCTCCAGCCAATATTTATCCTACTAGCAGAAGCTTCAAAACAATCTCATCATGAGGAAATGGAAGGTTCTTAAAGACAAGTTCTTACAAATCTTAATCCAAATGCAATCCAGATTTAATCACAAAATATAAATCATTTCTTTGAGTTCAAATGTAATTTTTTTTCACATATACATCCTACTCCTTGCGATATTCTATATGTTGTTTAGTATAAAATTCAACGCTCATACATCTTTGCCTATTAGAATGTTGACAACACTGAACACACAGCAGCTTTACCATAAATATTTCTGTTTGCCAACACAACAAATACTCTACATTCCCCCAGAAAATAATTCTACAAAGCACTTACAATGTTTTGTCAATATGGTAATGTGTACAAAGTCAAATGTTTTTATTTTCCATTATTTTATTTCTAGCAGTAAATAGATGCACTGAAATTCATAAAAGTTGAAGGACTTTTTTATTGCCCATTAAGCAAGTAGAATGTGTTAGATATCTTAAATAGGTCATAAAATGTTTTGAATAGTTGATGTTTTAGATTTTTAACCTAAACCAGTCCTGATTGCATTGGACTGAAGCAAATCCCACAGGCTAGATTTGATTCATAAGCATTAAAACAGTAGTGATCTCAACTGTTTTGTTTTGTGTTAAAATAAGTTTATAAATCTAGTGACAGATTGGAATAGCCAGAACTACTAAATGAAATTGTGTTCAGGTTTATGGAATCTCAATACTTATTTCTTTCAGATCACACAAATGCTTTTGACTACTGGAAGAAAATGCCAATCTGTAATTTAAATCTTCCACAAAAACATGTGTTGCCAACTTTGATAAATCTCTTTTGGGTTCCATTTAATGAAGATTTTAGGGAAAAGGTGGTGAGGCTCTGAGAATGGCAGAGAGCCCTGCCAGATGTAAATACGGGTAAGAGTTACAATTATAATATACGACAACACAAGACTAATGGACATTGACTATTTCATATCCTCTAGTGTCAGGATCACACACTCTGAATCAGGTGCGTGCAGATCACAACTTCATCTACTCTAAATTTCAAAGAACATTTTAACTTATATATATGTTTAATGATTAGATACCAAAACATCCTTACAGTCCTCTTGGGTGATAATAACAATGTAAAAATTAATCAACTAATCAATTAATCAACAGTTTAAAGCTGTGAACCTATGCCCTAGACTATAGATGGAAATTATTTTCTGTTAACCTGTTAGGACATTTCATGACACATCTCCAGGACAGGTGGATCACGAACGTATACCTTTTGACCCAGGGAATATAGATCAACACGATCTCAAATCCATCTTATTTGGAACTCTTATGATCATGCAGGTAATCATAAAAACGATGTGAGATATTATAGCTGAGCAAGATAAAGGACCCTGGAGAAAATGCTGGAAGAAGTAGGCAATTTGATTCTAGGGACAGGAGTTTCAATTATGTGGAGAAACCAGAAAAGCTGATATTGTTTGCATTAAAGCAGAGAAAGTCAAAGGATGATTGAATATAAGTATTCACAATTCTGAGGCTTTAAGAGAGAACAGAAGTGGAGAAACTATTTCCGTTGAAGGGAGAGTTGATAATGACAGGGTACAGATTTACACTAACTGGCAAAAAGTCAAGGGTAAAGAGTAGAAGAAATGTCCAAGTAAAAGTGTATGTGTGTGTGTGTGTGTGAGAGCGCATGCGCATGCATGCACGTGTCAGTCAAAGGCAGACAACTCAGCCTGCTTCTCTCTCGTGAGAGAGAAAAGGATGTATTCAGCTTCCTTGGAAAACACATTCTCAATAAACATTACTTCCCCCAACTAGCCCGCACCCTGTCGAAAGCAGCAATGATTGGAAAAATGGGAAATGTTGTAAATACCTTCTGATCTGAGTGGGAAAGTATCTGAGACATAAAGCATAATTTTCCCCTTCCTGGTGTGGTATGAGTAATGGCGAGAATGATGATAACACGGTGAGAATGAAAAATTGAAATACTCAATGTTGAGAAATAATGTCCTATAATCCCAATTTTCCTCTCAGATTTTAAATGGTGAATTCAAAATCTCATCACTGAGAGATAATCCCATTGTTTCCATGTATTTGCATGTTTTAAAAACCCAAATCAACTTGTGTATGTTCAACTTCCCATTCTCCTCTTCTCCATCAAGAAACTAAATGGTGCAAATCCCCAACAAATAAAACAATGTGGGTACGTGATAGCTGTATCTTGCTGATGCTTGTCCTGGCTATCTTGCAATTATGTCTTCAGAGTTCCTGGCATGTTCCATGGCCACTATCTCCTCAAACCTTCATTATAGGTAGATCATCTGAGTGTCATGGAGACATGAGTCTGGGGCTGGGTTGTGGTCAGTTGCAAAATGTCCTGATTCAGTGGTTAGCACTGCTGCCTCACAGTGCCAGGAACTCTGGTTCGATTCCACCCTCGGGCGACTGTCTGTGTAGAGTTGGCACATTCTCCCCATGTCAGTGTGGGTTTCCTCTGGGTGCTCCCGTTTCTTCCTACAGTCCAAAGATGTGCAGGTTAGGTGGATTAGCCATGCTAAATTGCCCAGAGTGTTCAGGGATGTGTAGATTAGGTGGGTAATGGGGGGATGGGTCTGGGTGGGATGCTCTGAGGGTCGGTGTGGACTTGTTGGGCTGAAGGGTCTGTTTGCACACTGTAGGGATTCTATGATTCTATGAAAGTCAGTATGGAGGAGCTGCCACGGTGAGTGGCAAGAAAATAGTGGTCAAGAAACTTACCAGGGGGCCATCCATGGAGTTCTGCAGAAAGTAGCCAACTCATATCTGGGGATAGATTTAATTCTATTGAGTGACTGTGATAGGGGGCAATTGGAGAGGGTAGAGAACAATCGCATAGAATCATAGGATCATAGACACCCTACGATGTGGAAGAAGATCATGTGGCCCATCGAGTCTGCACCAACCCGCTGAAGAGCATCCTACCCAGACACAGCCCCAGCCCCCTAACCTAGCCCTGTAACCCCACATTTCCCATGGCTAATCCACCTACCCTCCACACCCCTGGACACAATGGGGAAATTTAACATGGCCAACCCACCTAACCTGCACATCTTTGGACTTCATTGTGAATGGGAGGGGATTGGTATGAGTTATGGTAGGTCTGACCTCTACAAGACAAGATACTAGGCTAACAAGAGCATGGGAATTTCCAATGTCATGTTCCTGGATATAAAGTGGGCACATTAATAATTACATAAAGGGGTTCAACTGAAATGGGGGTGGGTGAAAGATTCATTGGAACCACAAGGGAGGCAACAGAAAAGAGATCATGATGAGTGTGAGGGAATTTGTGTTTCCTCGGCAGAACCTGCAAACAACTCCCATAAACACAAAGTTGGAATCTTGCCATTTTGAATCAAAAACGAACTGCACGATAAATGGTTGCCACCATGTACAAAGTGGATAAGTAAGATAGTGTTTTTCCTTTGGGAGTCGAGTAAAAATCTTGGAAATGAGATCCTGCTAAGGCTATTTGCATTAATCATGTCACTACTAATTCAGTAATGCTACCTATTTGGCTTCAAGTTGCACTTCATCAGGAGGCCATTCATTGTTCAAAAACACTTAATAAAAATTAGGGCCTTAACCAATCCTGAGCATTACATTTGTGTGCTAATTGCCTCCTTGTTAAATAAGTTAAACAGGTGTAATGAAAACAACTGAAGCTCCCATTTACCAGTCACGTCCACTGATGGTAGTGGTGGGCAATGTTTCACAGCATTTAGATTCTCAAACTGAAATGGAACAAGAGGTCACGAATATAGAGTGAGAGGGGGTAGATTCAAAACTGAGACAAGGAGAAACTACTTCTGTCAGAGGGTTGGGAATCTGTGGAACTCACTGCCCCAGAGTGCAGTGGAGGCAAAATTAATCAACAGATTCGAGAAAGAAATAGATATGTTTCTGATGAAAAGCAGGATAAAGGGCTATGGGGAGCAGGCAGGAAAGTGGAGTTGAGATGAGGATAAGATCAGCCATGGTCATGTTAAATGGCAGAGTGGGCTCAAAAGGCTGGGTTGCCTACTCCCGCTCCTAATTCTTATGTTCCTATGTATGGAAGCAAAGACATGGCCTGTGACATGGCAGGAAGCCTTTTCTTTTGGGGATGATGGGAACGCACTATCATGTTCGCATACTGGGAGTGCATGCACTATCATGGTGACATCCTGGCAGAGCCTTGAAGGGCTTCCTTCAGAAGCCTCCATGCCACTTTTTTTGAGGGTGTAACATTTTTGCCAAAAGCAAACTATCTAAACCTTTGCCTTCAGTTGGATGTGTTCCTTCAGCTGTCACCCAGACCACTGGAAGAATTGACACAGAGGAGTCAGATATTTCACCTTAAGGGTTAAAGAGAAAACTCTCATCCAGCCACAAAGCATTGAGAAGAGCCAGTAACAAAACCATTGTTATTATAGATGATTTATGACAACAAGTTGTCCATTAAGGGCATGAAAAGGAAAAAAAATCTGGAACAACTAAACTTGCAGCACACAACTATTATTGCTCTCAAGTTATAACAGAGACACAAATAGTCAATAAAATTCAGTGAACTTACTGCTTTCATCCCCACGATTGATTTTTCTACCTTGGTAACATATGTCACGTGATCTTCATTGGACTTCAATTCCTTCTGTTGAATTCGTTCATAAATACCAACAACCATCTCACGAGGAATGTCCACTCCATCATCCACACCTCATTAGGGAATGGAAAAGGATGAGAAGACAGAAATAGTATGTAAATTCAAGGAAGATGGATTCAGTTTCGAGTTAAATTATCCATCTTTGAAGTCCATATATTTAAACACATTAAAAGTTAAAAACAAATGTACAGACATGAAAAATAATTTGTTTTACTGATCCTCCTGCAAGGATCCTCATTCTCGGGTATTCATGCAGTGATTCAAAAGGATAGTTTTTGTTTTACAGTTAAGTACATTATTATACTCACCAATCACTTCTTCTGCTTGATCTAAGAGTGGAGGGGGAGGGCTGAGGTCAGGTAGTTATGATTCCAATTCCCCGTCAATTGGTCAGCTCATTTTCCAATGGCATTTTCACTTTAATTTTGAGCACTCACTCAAGTGGAACTAACCCCAAGTTAAAATTAATTCCATTTCATAAAAATCCAATTAAAACTGTACTGTTGCAATCATGGTACATCCAAACCTGTCAGCCAGAATTCTTATGTGGGTGATTTTATTACAGTGCTGTCCTTCTGCTCATTAATGTCAAATGATTTTTACTTGCTGTAACTTCCTTCTAGACTCGTCATTAGCCTAGAAAGCAGTTTCGAAACAAGAAAACCACCCTTCACTGGCTTGTCCTAATTAAAAGAGATGGAACTACATTCTGGTGTAATGTTTAAAGTCCAGCAGCTAGTTAAAGGGGAACATCATTTCTCAACAGGATGGCCTCAAGATACCAGCAGGTAGCAGGGTCCTCAGATTTCCATAAAAATCACCAAATAAAAACCGAAAGAACTGCGGATGCTGTAAATCAGGAACAAAAA